>NC_059298.1:2723053-2773053 GCF_017591435.1 Portunus trituberculatus
GAAAAAGAGAATGAAGGAAGATGGGGAGAGGATAAAGAAAAAAAAAAAAAAACACGAAGAGAAGAAGTGGAGATATAAACGGAAATTGGGAAGGAAACAGGAAATAGGAAACAAAAAACAAATTGGGCAAATTGGACAGATAAAGAAAAATAGGAGAGAGAAAGTGAAATAGAAAAAAAAAATAGATAAAGAAGCGATTGGTAGAGTTTGTGAGGAGGATGAAAATAATGAGAACACAGAATTACTGTCCAAAAGAGTTACTCTTCTTTAACTTTCCCTAATTCTTTGGTGCGCAATATTGGGGAAATTATACAGTAAGACATTAAAGTTAGCTCTAATTTCCCTTGATAATTTTTCACGGGGGAAATTACCTAGCGGTGTTTGATATTTTTCTTTTCGTGGAATATATTTCAGGTGTCCCTCACGGTTCATCCATACCATAAGAGTTCATAACTATCGCGGTTCTTTCAGCGTGAGGGCTCAGGAACCCTTAGTTGAGCACGGAGCGAGAAAGATCGGTGGTAATAAAGCCAAAGTAAACAACTGACGAGGCAACAGTCCCACCCTGCCCAAAGCTCCTCATTCTTCAACATTACAGCCCCGCACACCAGTTCCCTGAGACACTCACTACCTGCAGTATCCTCTTGTCCAGGAAATTAAACCATGAAGTCTTTGGTGGCCACCACTCCCTTGGCTCATTCATAACTCTTCAGAAGCAGGCCATTTAGGCGGTTCATGACCAACATGATGAGACGGCCTTATCAAACTCATTTCATCCTCTTATCTACCTCACGCTACGAAGGCACAACTTGCCTCATATTTAATCCATCCTTTTAATAAGATTCCATTTTCTCCTTCCTACACACTAAATATTCATAAGCTGTCCTTACTACACTAAAAAATCTTAATTGGAAAAAATATTATCTCCACTTCTGCTGAGCATCCTCCGTGAAGTTTAGTGTTCTGTGTTGTCTCTGTCTATCTTCCAAGCTCTGCGCCGACGGTATACAAGGACCTCATCTACTATAAATACCACTATAAATAAAATTGCCTGCGCCACTAATGGGCGGAAGCTGAACAGCGCTTCCCATACACTCTTCAAGTGTGCCTACAGGCGCTATAGGCCTTACCGTAAAAAAAAAAAAAAAAATCCATTTGAGAAGCACGCCTCTCTGTGTGGGTGTCGTGACTACAAACAGTTCTTCAAGATAGGATGCAGTCAGAAGCTACGGCCTCACCTATTCCCGTTTTACATCACAGTCAGCTGCAACATTTCACGGCTTCTTTTCTGTTTTTGCTATTTCTGTATCTATTTGTTATGTTATGACCTTACTAATGGTATGTTCGTCACTCTTTCCTCTTTCTTGTTTCCCGAAATACATACCTTAATCAGTGTCTTTATTTCTAAATATCTCATTGATAAACTGGAACGCTGTCTCACTGTTTTTTTTTTTTTTTTTATGAAGCTTTTTCTGGGCTGGGCACTTTAATTAAGAGAGCAAAATCAAGAAAACTCTCTAATGAAATTTGTGTTTTTCGCCATTTTTTCTTGCCCATTATTTCAAAAGGTTGTTAGTATCAGTTTGTCATTTTCTTTATGTGAATTAGGAAAATAATAGAGTTTATGAGAAGAATAAGTAAAGCTATTTCTTTTAATTGTGACTGTGATTGGCAATTAATGTACATAATTGAAAAAAAGGAAAGGAGTAAAAACGGCAATTACGAGCTAAAAAGCAAATTTATCTTACCAACAGCATTTTTAGATTTTTGTTTTTCACAAAGCTTGGAAAACAGCAATAGAAATTTTAACGCTTCCATAACACACACACAAGAATTTCATCATCATACAGTGCATGATAATGTTTTTACTTCTGGAATTTCCCATTTAAAGAACAGACAAACACCCAGTGCCAAACTTCAAGTGAGTGAGGGAATGATAGGCGAGCATTGCAGGTTGTTTAAATTTTCTCTGTTTCTTTCCTGTCTTAGATTTTTCGTCATTCTCCTTTGTACCTTCACCTAGTGTCTTTGGAAAATATGTGAAGACTTTGCAAAATTGTATATGTATGGAGTGTGGTATCTCTGAAATTAAGATGTCGCAGACTGTTAAGAACCCTAAATGGTTCAAGAAAACAATAGAACAGAGACTAAAAGATATCTGGAAAACGAGGTGGTATGCGAATATAACAAGCAGAGCTATTTGTAACATTTACAAAATATAAAGAAAAGTACTACATAATCAAATAAGTATAGAGGAGATTATTCTATCAAATGTAATGATGGATTAACAGAGGATGAATATCATGTTTTGTTACTGTGCCAAATTCTAGATGCCGTTCAGATGAAAAATTAATCTATACTGGAGTATTATAGATAACACCCGAATCACTCCTGACTTGTTCTGTTGATATTAAGTAGAAATGTGAAGTTATCAACAAACTTACCAAAATGTTTAGGTAATACACAAGTTCAAGTACACAAAACAGGAGCTGTGTTCCATTCTTTATAAAATAAGCATGAGCGAAACATCTTTTCCTTCTCATATGTCTTTCACACACACACACACACACACACACACACACACACACACACACACACACACACACACACACACACACACACACACACACACACACACATACACAAATAAGTTTTCCTTTCTTTCCTGCCCAGTCACCTGAAGTAAAGTTACAGCCCACTGGGAACATTATGTACGTAGCTTTGGGTGTCGTCTTTTCTCACAGTTGTGCATAATATGGAATCCAACCGACAACGTAAAAATTCCTCCCACTGCTCTAGATGTGTCATGAAAAACTACCGAGCCAGATCTGTCAGAGTTTTGAGAGAGTGGAAAAGTTTCTCCGTCTCAAGGTCATGAAAACGTCAGCAGCTCGGAGCTTCAATGCGTCTGGTGCAATGGAGGGAAAAATAGTTCAGCAGCCTCCACTGAGCTGGAAATAACACGAAACGACAGTGGTGAGTGATGGGCATTGGCGAAGTTCCTGCTTTACGACGTTACGACCAATGACAACGCGTGGGATGTAGTGTATCACCAGCATGTCTGACGGGCCCTCGACAGGTGTAATATCTCTTCACATTGTTTCTTTTCTCTTCGTATGTGTGAAAAGTTATACAACCATCTTAAACCAGACATTTGTACCTTTGTGTCTCTGCCTCATAACACACCTACTGTATATCAGATCTGATTGACGCAGCGACCCATCATGTTTTTTTTTTTCCATCATGAAAAACTCATAGCAGTTTAGGAGTAAAGTATTCAAAGCTAGTTGAGCGAAAACTTAAGAGAGGACTGAAAGATGCGACTCTTAAAAAAATGGTGTAGTAAGGGCTGATCCCCGAGTCCTCTTGGCCTTATTTGCATGGCAACGTGGAGTAATGCGACGTATCGGATATATGGTAAAGATCCATGGAATTCAATCTGGAGCCTGCCACTCACCTGTAACCCTGAACCACGTGCATCAGGTGTTTGCTTCTCAGAGAAAGCGTTCCCAGTCTCGCGAGGGGAACTTAAGGGCAGAGTTTATGAAATATGATAAAAAAAACATGATATAATGAAAATACGTACATATAAGTGTTTAAACCTTTATGTATTATTGTGAGTTTTGGGAAGCGTTCATTACTATGGCCTGTGCATATAAGTGCACATTTTTTACCAGTCATTTCGCTCACAATAACACATGGTATAAACTGTCATTAATCTACAATATTTCTGATGTACATTTAATCTGTCACGAGGTCTCTATAAAGCCTGGGTATGTAACACACTAAAGTCTTTCTCTTAACAACATCTTTAATCCTACGCTAAGTTCCTGAACTAACAATATTAGAAAAACCGTAGAACACAAGTAGAAAGATACTTTGATGGGCGTGAGTGGTGCAGCAAAGATGGGGCTCGTCAGCAAGCGGTGGGTGTGCATAGAGATGGAAGTGCGTAGTGATGGGTGTGCAGCTTCTGATGTTGCGAGCTGATCCTGACAAGGGTCTGTTGCATATCACACATGAGATTAATGGAGAACGCTCTGCACTCTTTTCTGTAACGCAGCACTCACTCTGCACTCTTTTCTGTAACGCAGCACTCACTCTGCACTCTTTTCTGTAACGCAGCACTCACTCTGCACTCTCATTTCTGTAACGCAGCACTCACTCTGCACTCATTTCTGTAACGCAGCACTCACTCTGCACTCATTTCTGTAACGCAGCACTCACTCTGCACTCATCTTTTATATAAAAAAAAATTCTTAAGGATCTCTCATGCTTAAAAACAAATGGGTTAGTCACAGATCGTTGCCTTCGGTGTCATCTGAGGTCAGGAAGCGGAAGCCGGCAGCAGCAATCCATATCACTGTAAAGGTCATACAGAAGCAATTCCACGATGTCTCCTTGCCTCTACAGATATTAGCGAAAATCACACGCTTGGTTATCATTACTTTTTTATAATTTTCTAAACTTCTCAATTGCATATCTTTACGCCAATTCCTCCATCCTTACTTTCCTCTTAATGTCTCTTTTCTTTCCTTTTATCTTTCATATATTTTCTTTGGTCTCTTCGCTACGTTTCCTTAATTACATTAGTCGCTTCTTTCTGCCCACTTTTTCTCTTTTACTTCTCAAGGATTGCCGCTTCCTCTAACCTCGATTTTCCATTTCTCTCTCTCTTGTCGTTTCTTTTTTCTTGTCCCAGTTTCTTCGCCTCTCTCTCTGCTTCCCTCCTCTTTCTGGCGTGTCTGTCTCAAAAGGGCTTTCATGTATGCCACGTCCACCTCCACTAAACTGAAATACCCTTCAAGGTTTTTCCTTTAGACGAACCCTCTGAAGTTGTGTGTGTGTGTGTGTGTGTGTGTGTGTGTGTGTGTGTGTGTGTGTGTGTGTGTGTGTGTGTGTGTGTGTGTGTGTGTGTGTGTGTGTGTGTGTGTGTGTGTGTGTGTGTGTGTGTGTGTGTGTGTAAACCTTCGTATGTGTCTGTACGTGAGTGTGCGTGGATTCGTGTGTTTTCCCGTTCTTCATAACTACACTCAAAGGTCATCAGGAGAGTTGTGGTTCTGGCAGCGACTAAAAACTCTGTGATAAAAAGTTCAACAAAATCTGTCCATGAGAAAGGTCAGGAGCGTGTTAGGCGTATATCGGTGGATGGTCCCCTTTCTCCCATTATTCGTACAAACACACACACACACACACACACACACACACACACACACACACACACACACACACACACACACACTTTAATCAGTACAAGAGGCGGAAATGGACAACTGAACCTCTGACTCCTGTTCGCTGATAGCAGGAAAAAACACAGCCATTGGTCCAGTGTATGTCATCCCAGAAGAGTGAATAGCGTCTACGTGTTACATCTAATCCTCCTTCCGTAAAAGCGAGAGGGACGCGTATACCAGTAGGGAGCAACACCCTTCCTGCTCCATAATTGAGGTTCAGAGGGGTAAGAAAAGCCGAGTAGAGAGAGACTCTTCTCTCGCAGCCAACGTGAAATTGTCTTCGATTTCTTCTCTTTTTCAGTGTGTGTGTGTGTGTGTGTGTGTGTGTGTGTGTGTGTGTGTGTGTGTGTGTGTGTAATTCACCGCGGTCATCTGCTGGTCACCCAGCCAGTCTTCCCCATTACGGAGCGAGCTCAGAGCTCATAGACCGATCTTCGGGTAGGACTGAGACCACAACATACTTCACACACCGGGAAAGCGAGGCCATAACCCCTCGAGTTACATCCTGTACCTATTTACTGCTAGGTGAACAGGGGCCACACATTAAGAGGCTTGCCCATTTGCCTCGCCGCTTACCGGGACTCGAACCCAGACCTCTCGATTGTGAGTCGAGCGTGCTAACCACTACACTACGCGGTGTGTGTGTGTGTGTGTGTGTGTGTGTGTGTGTGTGTGTGTGTGTGTTTCACTGTTTGATATGCTGCAGTCTCTGACGAGACAGCCAGACGTTACCATACGGAACGAGCTCAGAGCTCATTATTTCCGATCTTCGGATAGGCCTGAGACCAGGCACACACCACACACCGGGAAAACAAAGTCATAACTCCTCGATTTACATCCCGTACCTACTCACTGCTAGGTGAACAGGGGCGTGTTACACGTGAAAGGAGACACACCCAAATATCTCCACCCGGCCGGGGAATCGAACCCCGATCCCCGAAGCCAGCGCTCTAACCACTGAGCTACCGAGCGTGTGTGTGTGTGTGTGTGTGTGTGTGTGTGTGTGTGTGTGTGTGTGTGTGTGTGTGTGTGTGTGTGTGTGGAAGAAAGATCTGACGATTTATTCTTCCTCCAGTCTTATGTCAGCTTATTGGACGACAAAAAGAGGTGAGTACGAGGAAAGAGGTTTATGGGTTGTGTACAAACCGAAATCTTTCAGCCAGGAAGCTGAGAGTCCTAATGAGTAAAAATGTAAGCGTGCTGGCGTTGGAAGAGCGCACCCCTTGGGGATTGCGAGGGGTGAAGAAGTGCACGAAACGAAACGTCCCAGGAAATAGAATTCGTGACATAAAAAAGGAAAGGAAAAAGATGCCGCAGCACCCTCGGTTGGGCGAGACGCAGCGATAGTAGTGATGGGGTTCATGGTAATGACGGCTGTGGTAATGGTGATGGTGGTGCTGGTGTATACATAGTCCTGGTGGCGGCTGTGGTGGTGGTTGCGGTGGAGCCTCTGGGCGACATGATCACACATCGTTGGACGGTACAATATAAAACCGACTTTTATAGATAGGGACGTCACCCACATGACCCAAAGCCGCGTCAATTTCGAGCCGCTCCACAATTTCTGTATTTCTTCGTTTTTTTTTTTATTTCTTTTATAAAGTTTCTCAGGCTCTCTCTCTTTGCTTCTCTTCCCACGAAATAACCTCTCAATTTGATGACCTCAGGCAAAACCAAGAAAAACGAAATAAATGTGAAAACCAAGACATGAAAAATAGTGTAATCTAAAACACCATCAGCGAAATAAAGTCTTGAGGAAAAGCAGAGACAAGACACTAGAAATTATGTTTACTCTAAAAAATAAAACCAAGAGAAGCGCAGAACAAATGTGGTGTGGCGGCTTCTTCAGGATGTGATAAACCAGGACGGACTAACTTTTCGGCAGTGGTGCATGAAGCGGTTGTGGGGATGTGCAGGGGGAGATTGAGTGGGGATGAAGAAAGAGACAAGAAGCTGACAAAGGGAAAATGAGGTAGACAGTTTGGCAATAGTCAGTGAAGAGACGGAGGGGAAGGTTAAGGTGAAAGCACAATCAACCGCTAGACATCAGCCACATGTTGAAAAAAAAAAAAAAATTCGATGTTCACAAGTTTATGTACAACACTAGATTTTTTTTCTCTCATCAGCTCTCACTTATTTTTCTGGTGTGTTTTTTTTCCCCCATAGAGCATTAGTTTCTTTTCCTGGATACTGTCAGAGGAGAGGATCGCTTCCACAGAGTTAGCAGGTCTTTTTTCAGTCTCTCAGGGCATTACCAGAGAGTTCGGAGTCTTCACTTCTCAAACTCGCTCCAAACTTCTTCTTCTGGTCTGCCATCAAGACGTAATTCCCTCTGCCGTGCCCACTAAGCACTCAGTGAATTCACTCTAAATTAAACGGATTTCAAATTTACGAACACCAACTATGCATCTCCCGTGCTGGTTCGGGCACAAGTGACGGTAGATAAGAAGTGAGAAAGAAGCACATGAAAATATATGTGAGAAACAGACCCAGGTTGGCAGCAGATGTCAGGCTGCCGACGCAAAAGTGCAAAATAAATGTGCGAGACCAGAAAAGCACCACCAGAAAAAGAAAATACAATGCTGGAGTAACATAAACGGCAACCAGCGGACGGAGTTGCAAAAGGCTGGGTGAAACAGATTCCAAACTTATTGAGCATTAATTAGTTCATGTTCGCGTAATTCGTGCGTAAAGTTTAAATACCATGCATTTCTCCCAGCCAGAGGAAAAGAAGAAGAGAATACATTTGCTGCTTTCATCCTTTTTTTTTCCTTTTTCCATTTTCATTTCTTCTCTTTCCAGTTTTCCTTGAGTTCTCTTGCCTCCTTACTCGGCTTTCCAACATTTTCGGTGTTGCTTCTAACCCGATGAACTGATCCTATATTTTCCCCTAAAGTCAGGAAAAACAACGACTTTTCAATGTTTTGTAAGTTTATGACGATTAGAATCCCTTAGAATACCCAGCAAAACTCGACACTTGAACAATATTCCTGATTGTTGCATTTATAATCGTCTTGGTGGCAACAATACCCATAATTCATCCACCAGCTCTCGCGACAGCCACGTGAGAAGAGTGGCAGGTGTCTTTCTCGATGAAACAAGGACGTCCTGCTGAGGGATGAGGAAACCAAAAGTAAAAAAAAAATACATTTCCTTGTCTAACAGATGGAGGGAAGAGAAAATTGTGGCCTTCACGGGAATGCAATTGTAGAAGGCGTGTTGTTCTGGACAAGAGCAGTGTGGTGTGGAGGCGGAATCCGGTCTTTCAGGACAGGATTTTCTCGCCTCTGCTTATTTTTCCCCTAAGCGTCATGTTTACTCACTCATGGAACTATTTTCTCCACATCTCTGAATTTTTTCTCCATTTTTATTCCCAATTCTTTGGTTGTTTTCCTCCCTTCGTTCCTCAGCGTCCACTTTTTTTTTTTTTATGCTCACTCATTTAACATGCTTTCTAATTTTCCGAGTGTTTTATTTTCATCTCTCTCTCTCTCTCTCTCTCTCTCTCTCTCTCTCTCTCTCTCTCTCTCTCTCTCTCTCTCTCTCTCTCTCCCTCCCTTTCTCGAAAAAATAATAAATAAATAAATAAACAAACAAATAAACAAATGAATAAATACATAGATAAATATAAATGAATAAATAAATAAATAAATAAAATGCAAGAGAATGAGGGCCATTTATCTTTTCCTACAGTGTTTACCTATGTGTGTGTGTGTGTGTGTGTGTGTGTGTGTGTGTGTGTGTGTGTGTGTGTGTGTGTTCATTCGTTCGTGCGTGTGTGAGTGCGTGACATTTTATTTTAACAGTTTTCCTTCATATAGTGCCAAACATAACCATTCCGAGGAAAAACACTCAATCTGCATATTTATTTATTTATTTATTTATTTATTTATTACCTGTCGAGTTGGCATTGTTTTAACGGTTATTCTATGCCTCATATGTCTTGTTAATGTACTCTTGTTCTTCTGAGTGTACAGCAACACACCGATAATTGAGAACACTGCAATCGAATCTGCCACATTATAATCTATTTATGCCAATGTAAATGGGTTTTTTTTAATGGTTTCCAGAAATTTGCGGTAAACTACTGAAATTGATCAATGTTGGTATTCTCAGTATTTTCATGTGTGAATGATTTATCAGGAAGCAGGCACTGTGCGCTGCCTATCGGTTATCCAGAGTTTTATCAAAGAACTAAGCTCTATCATACTCATATAATACACAATGAGAGACGCTACATTTCAATGGGAATGTATTCGTCGGTGACTTGAGTGCTGCCATTCGTAATTTTTCTACTGTATTTTTGGAGGTCTCCATTTTAGCTTCGTTAACGGTCACTGCCAATAGAAATAATACAATTGAATAAAGTATTTACAAAGTCGTGTGCCTCTTTCTGCTTCCGACACCTTGTATTTCTGAGCACGCGCGAAATTTCTCACATAGGTTTGGTGTGACAGGGAAGTCATCTGTTTGCCGAGTGTGAGTGAGGCCTGATGACGTGGAAGTCTTTGATAAGGAGAAGTGTAGGTGTTGTCCGCGTGAGAGAATTAATTACTGATTGGTTTGTGGTGACTTGTCCGTCTGGGGAGCTATGACTGATATTATCTACGAGGCCACTATCCTGTTTCTCGCTAGTAATTCAAGTGTGTGTGTGTGTGTGTGTGTGTGTGTGTGTGTGTGTGTGTGTGTGTGTGTGTGTGTGTGTGTGTGTGTGTTTCACTGTTTAATCTGCTGCAGTCTCTGACGAGACAGCCAGACGTTACCCTACGGAACGAGCTCAGAGCTCATTATTTCCGATCTTCGGATAGGTCTGAGACCAGGCACACAACACACACCGGGACAACAAGGTCACAACTCCTCGATTTACATCCCCTACCTACTCACTGCTAGGTGAACAGGGGCTACACGTAAAAGGAGACACACCCAAATATCTCCACCCGGCCGGGGAATCGAACCTCGGTCCTCTGGCTTGTGAAGCCAGCGCTCTAACCACTGAGCTACCGGGCGTGTGTGTGTGTGTGTGTGTGTGTGTGTGTATGTGTGCGCGTGTGTGTCTTTCCACGTCTCCCGTTGACCCATCAATTGGACATGTATTATTCAAGAAGGTGTTAGAGAAGCGCTTGGGTGGCGGCATAGTAAACGCGTTACCTCACCACTGGCGGAGGGAGATGTAGCCGAGACACTCTAAGGACTCGAACTGCATTAAGTACTCATCACCTCCGAGCGACCCTCACTCTTGCTTGTAATGGCAGCAATTTGGTGGACGTGAGGACTGTAGCAGCGGACCATACGTATTCTTGAGAAGCCTCGACTCCTGACCTTTCCCTGAGTGGATCGATAGCCTTCAACACACGGCGCTATGGAACAATTCTGAGCTTATCGCTTCTGATGGACAGATATATTGGACGTGCAGCCTGCATGGTAATAGCAGACATCCACTTACACATACACACACAGACAAACGCACATGCACACTTGATGCCCATTCAAATAGTTCAAGTTGGGTTCCTTTAAAATGGAGTCTTGTGGGGAGGAAACTACAAACTTAAGGTGGAGGGAAAGTTTAGCAGTGTAGCGACAGGCGAGGTGTTCGAATGACACGTGTGGCGAGGGCGGCGATGATGGACGCACTGCTGGAGAAAACTAAGGAAGAGAGAGAGAGAGAGAGAGAGAGAGAGAGAGAGAGAGAGAGAGAGAGAGAGAGAGAGAGAGAGAGAGAGAGAGAGAGAGAGAGAGAGAGAGAGAGAGAGAGAGAGAGAGAGAGAGAGAGAGAGAGAGAGAGAGAGAGAGAGAGAGACACTGGTAATGCGAGAAGGAGGGAGATGGTGAGGTTAAGATTGAAGCTTGAAAGATATCAAGTGCGATGATATTATGGAGGAAAATAAGAAAATAGAGATGTTGTTATAAAAGCAGGTGGAAGAAAACACAGACAGACAAGTAAAGTGAAGGCAACTGATTGAGATTTAGTTAAAAAAAATGAATGATGGAGGTGACAAGCAAGACAGTATGGGAGTAAAGGAAGAGTATTGTTATGTAACTAAGTGGTAAAGTACAAGGGTAAATAAGTGATGTTGTGAACTTAGCTGATTGAGACGTAGTTAAAAGGTGAAAGATGGAGGTGACGTGGAAGAGAGTATGGAGGTAAGGGAATAGTATTGTTATGTAGCCAAATGGTAAGGAACAAAAGTAAGTAAATAATATTAAAGGTGTCTGAGTGAGACTTTGCTTAAGGGTGAAAGGCGAAGGACGACCAAAAAAAGGTTAATACAAAAGGAATGAAAAGAGGGATAAGAAATAAAATGTTATGTAAGTAGAATAAAATAAAGCAAAATCAACCGAAGTATAAAAAAAAAAAAAAAGAACTGAGACAATAAACGCACGAAAACACAATGGGTCACGAGAAATATACACACAGAAAAGGCACAAAGCTAAAAGGTAAACATACGTCGCACAGAAATAAAAAAAAAAAGGCGAATAAAGGTTAAAACAGATTCAGAAAACATAAAACACAAAGGAAAAGTACGGTGAAACAATGGCACGAAAACACTACACGAAATAAATGAATGAATAAATAAAGCAAAAAAAAAAAAAAAAATAGAGAAATTCAGAGTTAGGTAAATTCAAACTCTCTCTCTCTCTCTCTCTCTCTCTCTCTCTCTCTCTCTCTCTCTCTCTCTCTCTCTCTCTCTCTCTCTCTCTCTCTCTCTCTCTCTCTCTCTCTCTCTCTCTCTCTCTCTCTCTCTCTCTCTCTCTCTCTCTCTCTCTCTCTCTCTCTCTCTCTCTCTCTCTGGGTACCGACCGCCACCTCCCAGTAATGAAATTTGAAGGAGGCGCTGCAGCCATCTCTCACCTCCCTCAGCCTACAATCGACCAGTGGGAGGAAGCCGCGGGGAAAGGAAAGGAAGGGAAAAAGGGTTAAGTGCCGACTTGCTCCAAAAGGGAGAGAACAAGTCATAAAAAAGTAGTACAGCGTTCCCTGACAAGAGATGGAAAGAAGGAGAAATTAAGAAAACCATGTGATGTTAAGAAGAATGTTAGAAAAGTTTTAGAAGAAAAAAATAAAAAGAGCAAATAATTTTAAATACGCTGAGTGGGAAAAAAAGATGCAGAAAGAGAAAATATGAAAGGAACAAAGGGACTGCAGGATAGAGAGAAGAAACACACACACACACACACAGAGAGAGAGAGAGAGAGAGAGAGAGAGAGAGAGAGAGAGAGAGAGAGAGAGAGAGAGAGAGAGAGAGAGAGAGAATACGAAGATGTAAACAGGAGGCACACCGTAGAAAAAAAGAAAAAAGACTTAAGGCACACGAAGAAAAATCAGCGAAAAAAGGAAATCTAACATGGCCATTTCTCAGCAAAATTCACAGAGAAAAAAAATAACATGTTTCGACGTAAAGCTTTAACTGAATGGGGGAGGAAAGCTTGGTGAAGGATTAAGACCAGAGGAAAAACGGGAAGAAGGAGATGGTAGGACAAGAAGAGAGAGGAAGAAGGAGAGGAGAGAAGAGAGAGAGAGAGAGAGAGAGAGAGAGAGAGAGAGAGAGAGAGAGAGAGAGAAAGAGAGAAAGGAAAGAGGAAGATGATAAGCGAGAGGACAGGAGGAACCACTAAAAAGAAAGAGAAGAAAAATAAAACGAGAACAAAAGGAATTAAAGGCAAAATGTTACTGTGTCGCCCACGAAGGAACCTAGGGAATAATAGGAGGAAAGAGGTAAAAGAGACGGGTAAGGAAAGGGAAGGAGAGGGAGAGGAATAATCAATGGGAGAGCCTGGGGGTATGGAGGGATGAATGAGCGCGTAAGAAAACAAAGAATATGAGTAAAATAAAATAATGTTGAATGACAGGGAGGACGAGGAAAGTCGATAAAGAAAGGAGAAAGAGAAAGGGGGAGAAAATCATATGCATGTGAGAATAGAGGGAAAAAATATATCACCGTTATTAAAAAGACGAACGAGGAAGGAAAAGTAGTAATGCAAGAATTTAATGGGATATGATTTCAGAATATAAGAAAAGATCAAAAAGAAGAAAGTGGAGACAGAGAGAGAGAGAGAGAGAGAGAGAGAGAGAGAGAGAGAGAGAGAGAGAGAGAGAGAGAGAGAGAGAGAGAGAGAGAGAGAGAGAGAGAGAGAGAGAGAGAGAGAGAGAGAGAGAGAGAGAGAGAGAGAGAGAGAGAGAGAGAGAGAGAGAGAGAGAGAGAGAGAGAGAGAGAGAGAGAGAGAGAGAGAGAGAGAGAGAGAGAGAGAGAGAGAGAGAGAGAGAGAGAGAGAGAGAGAGAGAGAGAGAGAGAGAGAAAGACAAAGAGAGAGAGAGAGAGAAAGAGGAGAATCAAGACCAGAGAGAGAGAGAAGCGAAGGATGACAAAGGGAGAAAGAGGGAGATGGAGGACCCCCACTCTGAAGTAATAACTGAGAGGAGACTGTTGATCTTAAGGTTGACTTTGGCTGGGAATGCTAGAGGGGGCGGCGAGGTGGGGACGACTCTATGTGTGTGTGGGTGTGTGTGTATATGTCTATGTGTGTGCTCCAACTATACAATCTCCAGTATACTACTTCCACCACATCAGTAGCCCCACTAACCTAGTTACAGTCCTATCTACATCCTGAAGTCCGGGAGGTTAGAAAAGCTTCATATAGCTGTCAAGATGTTAGAGTTATTGGCCACATTCAGAAACGCTTTGCTCTCTCACCATGATTTTTTTCTAAGGCCACAGAAATTATTAGCGGCGTTTTCAAGAGTGTTTCTACAATTAATAAAGTAGAAATCTTGTCAATTTGCCTCTGAAGTCGTAAAAACCTTAAAAATCGCTTTTCTCTCTCATCATAACTATTTTCCAAGGCCACAGAGATGACTAGCGGGATTTTCAATAGTGATTCTACAGTTGATAATGTGGAAATCATGTCACTCTACCTCTATAACCGTAAAAACAACTTAAAAATCTCGCTTCTCTCTCACCACGACTATTTTTCAAGGCTACAGAGATGATTAGCTGGGTTTTTCAAGAGTGTTTCTCCAGTTAATAATGCAGAGACCTTGTCATTCTGCCTTTAGAACCATAAAAACACTTTGAAATAAAACTCGTGTAAATTTGAATTAACCCTCTTGATAAAGTAGAGGTGAAGCACAGAGGTGTTTGAGAATACGACCCTAAGACAGCAAAGGTCACGTGTTTCTCTTCATACTGGCTGTCGACTTATTGTTCTGCCGGTTGATTGTACTAAGTGACTCTTATAAGTGTATTGGTGGCGGCAGTGGCGGAGGTGGTGGTAGTATAGTATGGTGGTGATGGTGGTTGTGGTGGACGGTGGTGGTGGTAGTTGCAGTAGTTGTAGTAGCAGTAGCAATAGTTTTGTTATTAGTGTTCTTGTTGTTGTTGTTAGTGGTGGTGCTGTTTTAGTAGTACTGGTGTTAGTGCTAGTTTTAATTATAGTAGTAGTAGTAGTAGTAGTAGTAGTTATAGTAGTAGTAGTAGTAGTGGTAGTAGTAGTAGTAGTAGTAGTAGTAGCGTTAGTAATAGTAGTAGTGGTGGAGGTGGTAGTTGCGGTAAGTAGTAGTAGTAGTAGTAGTAGTAGTAGTAGTAGTAGTAGTAGTAGTAGTAGTAGTAGTAGTAGTAACAGTAGTAGTAACAGTAGAAGTCGTAGTATACTCATCATCTTTAGCACCATCATCATTATTGTTGTCTCCATACATGTAATTATTGTTATGAGCGTTGACAGCATTAAGAGTATCATCACCATCATCAACTGCATCCTCATCACCTCCATTATAAAGATCATAGTCACCATTAAAGGCGTTATCGTTATGAAAATCAACTCAATCGTTATGGATGTTATGATCAATCTTCATCACAGTTAATATTATCATTGTCTTTATAATAATTCCATGATCTTATACTAAAATCACCATCATCGTCATCGCCGCCACCTACTGCCCAGTGTTACCGAAATAAGTATAGCATGTTAATAAATGAGGCTCTAATCCCTGAACATGCCGGAACTGTGCTGTCGCTTCTCATTCTCGGTGTAAGCGCCAGGCAGGGACTGTGACTCATAATAGATATCCATTGGTCAAACGGCATGAGCGTGTATGGGCAAAAAGATGAACATACACAGATAACCGGAAAATGTTTAACAGTGTGTGTGTGTGTGTGTGTGTGTGTGTGTGTGTGTGTGTGTGTGTGTGTGTGTGTGTGTGTGTGTGTGTGTGTGTGTGTGTGTGTGTGTGTGTGTGTGTGTGTGTGTGTCCGTTAATACTAGTTAATTTCCTTGATCAAACCAAATGTTTATGTATGGTATAAATCACTAGATTCCAGAGAAGCTTCCTTTTGTTCGGATACATTTCTTTACCTCGTAATATGTTTGCCGTCGTTATAGTGTTGCTGTGGTTACTCCTCGTCCCGCTGCATCAACAGTGGTAGGTACCATAAAATCCATTCTTTTTCTTTTATTCATTGCTGACCTTCTAAACTATACTCGGTGCTATATTCACTCTTTCTCTCATGATCCTAACATACGTTTTTTCATCATCATTGCAACACAGACCTTTTAGAATCATTTAATGAATCACGATGAAATGCTACGAAAGGTCTTGCTACTTCCTAACGGTGCAAATCTGGACAACTGCATCGCCATTTTCTCACAATGTTGACACGATTTTAAAGAAAAAAAATCACCCTTCCTCTCTGGTTAACGTTCTCAAGGTGTCCTTCACCAGACATGGGAACTGCTCTTTTGATCTTGCTAACTGCATGCCTTCCGTCCTCCAGTGGCCTCGCTGTACAAGACTTTCTTCTTCCTCTCACCCCTATTTTGTCCACCTCTCCAACACAACAGTAAACTAGTACTATCAATCATTCATCCCTTTCTTTGGCAAACTCTAAAACTCCCTATACTTGATTTTGTATTTACCACTACTTTGACTTGAACTGATTTAAGAGGGAGGTCTCAATATATTTATTCCATTCTTTGGCTAACTCTCTCGACCCTCTTCAGGGACTGACATCTCAGTGGACTTTTTTATTCAATCGTTTTTGTTGCCCTTGTCCAGTTTTCTTATCTTACGTGAAGAAGAAAAGATATCAATATAAAAAAAGGTTTACATCAGATTTTTACAAAATCAAGTTCAATCCTTTTGATTGGTGCAATCTCCGTATCATTTTCTACTTCCCATGAAGTTTGTTTCTTATATTTATGGTTTTTAAATCATAAACTCATTGAACAATATGGTTAACCTATTCTTTAATGGACGTTATACATTCTCTTACGTTCCGTCACAACAATAATTTCATATTCTTCCATCTATATTTTCACGAGAGTCTTTCTTCCCAAAATGCAAACTGCAGACTTGTATAAGCAGACTCGGTGCTCAAGATTTTTCACGTAACATGTCTACGCAATATCATCCCTCATCTGTTTGTCTTATGAAAAAAAAAAAGAGTTAATTGTTTGATGCTAAGTCAACTGTTCAACTCTGATTTAAGAACAAAATAAAGCGCAATTGTACGATGTGCTCTGCTGCTTTATCATGCTATGAACCAGAAGAACTGCCAAAATTGTTAAAACACCAGTTTTAAAAGAATTGCTGCTGCCTGCTTAACTCTCAACTTGCGCTGGGTACACTCTTTAAAGCAGCAGCTTTTTCATATTATTTAAGATTTACTCTTCATATATATATATATATATATATATATATATATATATATATATATATATATATATATATATATATATATATATATATATATATATAGAGTAAGGACAGGAGGACAAAAAAATATATATATAGACACAAAGAAATAGACTGAATAAAAGGAAGGCTGTGCTTGCAGGAAAAGTACACACACACACACACACACACACACACACACACACACACACACACACACACACACACACACACACACACACAGTAAAGTAAAACTATGTACAGAAATTGGGCGAATACTGAAAAAAGCCGGCATATACAAAAATGTAAAAACGAATGTGGTTTGGAGGAAAGAAAATTGACAAGAGAATTAAGGCAGGGAAAATGTGTGAGAGAGAGAGTAGAGAGAGAGAGAGAGAGAGAGAGAGAGAGAGAGAGAGAGAGAGAGAGAGAGAGAGAGAGAGAGAGAGAGAGAGAGAGAGAGAGAGAGAGAGAGAGAGAGAGAGAGAGAGAGAGAGAGAATGGAAGGCGAGTTAGACAATAACAAAGATAAGATAAGAATGCACGAAAAGGGGAAAAAAAATGAAAGGAAGAAGGGATGGAAAGGAGTCTGAAAATATAGATAATAAAAATGAAGGCCAGGAGAGAATTGGGGGAAAGAAAGAAAGGAAAAGAAAAAAAAGAAAAGAAAAAGTAAAAAGAAAAATAAGAAAAAATATAAATACAAATAGGAGTTGAGAGGCACGAGAAAAGTTAAAACACATCAGTGAAAGATGAGTGGATGGAAAAAAAAAGAAGAAAAAAGACCAGATGGGGAAGGAGGGCGCTGCAGACGAGAAAGAGAGAACAGAAAGGAGGAAAAGAAGAATTGGGAAGAGTGGAAGAAATCGAGAAAAAGAGACAGTGCGTGAACGGAAACCTAAAAACTGTGGGCAGAGGAAAACCGGCAATAGAGGAAATAACGGGACACAAAGGAAAGGAAGTAGGACAGAAATGGAGAAAGAGAATAAAGTGGAATTGATAGCGGTAAGATGGAAGCAAGGAGAATGAAGAAAGGATACGGAATAGAAAATCAAGTGTATAGGTTGCAGAGTCAGAGAAGTGAATGCTGCGAACAGAATGGATAACTAATATGGTTAATTTGTGGACTGTGACAGGGTTTTTTTTCAATTACTCATTACAACATGACCATAAATATGCAACGACAGAAAATCAAAACCAGCTCAACTCGTTGCAACACCATTCATCTAACCTTTTAACGGGCGCTGTACTGCCAGTTAATGGTGCTGCACTGCCCACGTGGAAACTTATCACAATGATTTTTTAAACTTCCAAAATATTCAGTGGTAAAAGAAATTGTATTGATATTGTCTTTACAGAAATCAACCATAAATCTTTCGCACGGTATTGCTCTTAGAAGTCTTTGAGTAATACATATGAAGAAACACATCAAACTCAGCCTCATATGTAACTTCATGTTTTCACAAGAAACCGCAGAACATTAGTACACTGTTATCATTTTGACCAGATCATGTCAACACCACACAAGCTGATATAGGCAAACGAACACTGCTTCAAATGGAACGTTCCCTTTTAGCTGCTTTTTTATGCTTTTTTTTTTTTCCTTTGTTATATGACACATCCCTCGATTGTTGCATCATTATCTTTGAGCTTCTGCCCTTGAGTTCTATAATCTAATATTGAGATAAAACACACCACATTAATTGTGCATTACTTTTGAATTTTGTTACTGCTCAGAACGGTAACAAAATACCGGTCAATGAAAGAATTCCGTCGACAAATCACAGGAAATGGACGGCTGATATTAACAGAGTGGATGCATCAACACCAGTGAATTTTATTCGTGCGCAATGCATCACTTGCAAACGACAAACAGAGGACACCATGAAATGAATTATCTGTTATGAAAACTATGCGTGGAAACGAAACATACATTTTTACATCATAAAGACAACCTTTGCTGAACACATTACGATACACTAAATTACTTTTCATCAGACAAAAATATAGCACACTGATTCATAATTCCATTAGGGAAGCAGATCGGGTTGAAGTGGGGATGCAGAGAGCGGGGATTAATGAGCAAGGACAAATCCTATTTTCTGCAAAGGACACCTCGTCCCCGCACTGCTGCATGAAGTGACGCACGAGACCTTCGCCCACAATCAATATATTAATTAAAAAATCATTATGAGCGATATTCCTAATTTGCAGAAGGCATTAATGGGATACAAAAAAACAAGTATAATGAGAACTGAAGCGAAGACAGCAATAGTCGATCACTGTGGTGACGTTAAAGGCGGCAAACTCTTCTCAAATGGTAACGTGGGAGACTAAAGTGGGCTTAAGAGACTCAAGATGATGGAAATTAGAGGATCCCATGTTAACACGAGGCGGCGCGCGTGTGATGACAAAACACAAAATGAGGGACACCAAATAGACAGGTGACGTATTGCTAGGATGGCATCGAGCTGATGAGCACCTCACACCTGCTGTTTGCTGAGCACAGATGAGGATGGGCTGTTTATTGCGTTCCTACATTATAATGCAAGGAGTCACAAAGAATTAGTATCTCTACGTTATATTTCTTATATCCATGTTTGGCATCTTAATTCATTTTTACTAATATCATGTTATCTAATCTGTACCACAGCTACACACTTTTGTAACTTACTCATTTACTTTACTTTATTTTACTTAATTTACGTACTGTCTTTACCATTTGAAGTCATTTCTCTTCAAAATTATTACCGATATGATCATCGTTATTATTGTTATTATGATCATTGTTGTCATTTTATGTGAAAAATAGTAATAATAACAATAACAACAATACTGATAAAAATAATATATATATATATATATATATATATATATATATATATATATATATATATATATATATATATATATATATATATATATATATATATATATATATATATATATATATATATATATATATATATATATATATATATATATATGTGTGTGTGTGTGTGTGTGTGTGTGTGTGTGTGTGTGTGTGTGTGTGTGTGTGTGTGTAACCGATAATATAATCAAAGACTTGTGTTGAGAGTAACATTACGCATTTTTATCACAAAGATAACTTTGTTTTCTCAATTCAAGAGGCACAGGGTAAAAAGTGTCTGCCTTCTGTTGCTGTGTTCTGATGCCATAAACAACCAAGTGGACATACAAATTTCTCTCTCTCTCTCTCTCTCTCTCTCTCTCTCTCTCTCTCTCTCTCTCTCTCTCTCTCTCTCTCTCTCTCTCTCTCTCTCTCTCTCTCTCTCTCTCTCTCTCTCTCTCTCTCTCTCTCTCTCTCACACACACACACACACACACACACACACACACACACACACACACACACACACACACACACACACACACACACACACACACACACACACACACACACAAATAAATCAAACCTAAAATTTGTTGAAACTCAGAGAGCAAAAGCACTTTCCACCACGTCTATTGAAACACAACATAAAGTAAATGTTAAAAGCAGTGGAAAATGATTGCAAAGAGGGAGGAAGCTGAAGATGATAAAAAGGGCCCAGAGTATGAGGCAGCGGCTTTCCTTTGTTATACCTCCACGAACTGGACCTTCGACCACCGCCCTTGACTACTTGACCTTGATCTGTGGTGAACCTTTTTATCCTCACTTGCAGCAGATATGCGAGTTCAAAGACGCATTCACCCCAGAGCCGGAAAGGAAGAGAGATAAATGCCAACGTGTTCTCTAAGGTGTAAATTCAAAGCGATGAAAATGAGGCACTAATTATAGAGTTTCGTAAAGCCCTCACATCTACACGCGCATATAAATTTCACACGCATACACACACACACACACACACACACACACACACACACACACACACACACACACACACACACACACACACACACACACACACACACACACACACACACACACACACACACACACACACACACACACACACACACACACACACACACACACAAAGAATAAAATAGACAGAAAGACAGACAGACAGACAAACAAACACAGACAAATAAATAGGCTGACATAAATATTTGTTGACAACAATTTACAGTTTGATGAACACTGAAGAGAATAATAATTATACAATTAATTAGATTACTATAATTTATCTTCCTTATTAATAAGATCTAAAATTGTGACGAAAAAAGTCTCTCTCTCTCTCTCTCTCTCTCTCTCTCTCTCTCTCTCTCTCTCTCTCTCTCTCTCTCTCTCTCTCTCTCTCTCTCTCTCTCTCTCTCTCTCTCTCTCTCTCTCTCTCTCTCTCACACACACACACACACACACACACACACACACACACACACACACACACACACGGGATGGCCATGCCTGGGTGAGGAGCAGCTGACAGTCAACACACAATACCCGTCTCGCCAGCCGCCACTCACACTTCCTCCCTCACTCCTCCACGCGCCTTCTCCTCCTCCTTCCCTCCCTTACCTCGGCCTTCATCTTCCAGACCTCTTCCCTCAGCTCCTTTCTATCTCTTCCTTTATCTCCACTTCCGCTCATTTTTTGTGTTGTCATCGCGCTCTGGTTCTGTGCGTGACTGTTTTGTTTTTGTTTGATACTTATTCAGAAGACTATAGAATTATGAACTTGTGGTTTTTGATGTCTGAGATACGTAGGAGAGTTGAACCTTGCTTTCATCCCAAAATATTGGTTGTCTAGGGAAGTCACTTCAATTACGTTGTCCCCTAATATGTCGAAGGCAAGGGCTGATACTTTTTTTTCACTTTTTTTTCGTTTTTATCAAAGGAAATGCTGCTCTCGACCAAAGAGAAACGAGGCCAGTTATTGATCTGCAGGGGAGCGTATCCCTCGCCCCTTCAGCTTCTTGGATGGTGTGGGCGCCTGGAGGCCCATAAGCACCCACACATTCCGACCAATAGTGCTGGTTTGGGACGCGACCTTTCCTGGGTCATCTGTGTTTGTGTCTGTCTATGTGTCTGTTTGTCAGTCTGTGTCTGTCCGTCTGTCTAGGTTTATGTTTGCATGCATGTATATTTCTCATGTTGTTTTCATGTTCACGTCATCTTTGTGGATATTCTCTTCTTTCCCCTTCTCTCTCTCTCTCTCTCTCTCTCTCTCTCTCTCTCTCTCTCTCTCTCTCTCTCTCTCTTTCTCTTTCCATTTTTCCCAATCTCTGTATTCTAGTTGACGTGCTGATCCAGCCAAAGTCGCCACACTTATATTTCATCACAGCTTCAGTTTCGTTACGGAGCCTGTTGCTTTTCAAACTGTCTTTACTAATGAAATTGATTAAAAGCTAATTACTGTGGAAGAGTTCCAAATTCCACAATATGTGCTTCTCTGTTAATATAGTTTGTGTGTGTGTGTGTGTGTGTGTGTGTGTGTGTGTGTGTGTGTGTGTGTGTGTGTGTGTGTGTGTGTGTGTGTGTGTGTGTGTGTGTGTGTGTGTGTGTGTGAATGCGTTTGTATGTGTGTGAGAGAGCGAGAGAGCGTGGCTGCTTGTGCATGCATCTTTATCCTTAGGTCGTTTCAGCACTCACCCCAAGTTACTTGGTGTTAGATTACGTGCTGAAAACACCGGGCAGCCGTGAGAACACTGCCAGACGAGTTTCTCACTGTAACAAGTTCGTGAATTAGAAAACGAAGCGAAAAGAGCAAGCAGTAATAAATAAGACTTCCATTTCAGGAACAAAGGAATGACTCGGACAACACCATAAATCGTCTTGCCCCTTAAAAGTTTCTTGGCCTCCAGTACACCAAGCGCTGCCTTCATCCTCCTGGCCACATCCATTTGAGCCACATGAACATACAACATATCATTCCTAACCCTTAGCCTTAGAATATAGACCCACTATTCCTTATCATACACAACCAATATGGCACTTCTTTCTTCACTTCTTCACTGAAGGGAGCAAAAATCATGTTTAGCCACAGAAGAGTATGGACCACTCAGTCACTAATGTCATAAGTAGTGTTTGAAAAATCATAATGAAAATTTTACATTATCATTTCATTATGGTTGAAAATACTATATTCTTAGAAGTCAAAGAATAAACGCCAGCAAATATAACACAATCTCGTCCTCTTTTCAATCTCCCTGCAACCTCGACATTTACCTCTCCCCCTCCATCACATGGAGGAAGCCACGTCTACGTCAAAAAATGTGATAAATAACACAGTACTTCCTGTTATCTCGTGTGACGCACTTGGTCCGCTCCTCACGCGCAATAGCATTCCACATCACGTCAGGCAAAATTAAGACTGAGTGGTCCTGCCGCGCTAGGCGTCATCTTTCATTCGAAGCGTAAACACTTTCCTCCCTACCAAATGACGGTCATAACCGCACCAGCCTCAGCTCCTGGGACCAAGGAAAAGTGAGGCAGCGGGGATGATTCATGAATGGACGAATGCCTCTGGGGCGAATAGTACAAGAATTAGCCATCAACAGGGCACATGAGCGCAAAGAATGAGTGGGCTAAGCGTGTGTGTGACGTACGAGATGCGAGGTAATGGAAAGAAAGGTCTGGAATGGTGGACTCTTAACTTTTAAGAGCGCAATGGTGCCGCGACCCTGAATGGTTAAGTAGGTGAGACGAGCATTAAAGTGGATAAAAGGCAGTGCGTGTAACGGTAAGGAAGGTTTCTCCCGTCCATCCACCCACAACCACCCACCAGCAAACACACACACACACACACACACACACACACACACACACACACACACACACACACACACACACACACACACACACACACACACACACACACACACACACACACACACACATATATATATATATATATATATATATATATATATATATATATATATATATATATATATATATATATATATATATATATATATATATATATATATATATATATATATATATATATATATATATATATATATATATATATATATATATATATATATATATATATATATATATATATATGTGTGTGTGTGTGTGTGTGTGGGCTTCCTCACTGGGGCAACGGTTTCCTAGCGGGTGGGCTTTGAGATAGGAGGTACCCCAAAAAGTATCCCCTTTAGCCCATAAATTCCCGTGAAAAGACCACATGGTATGAATAAAAAAAAAAAATAATGACTCCATGAATGTTTTTATCATAATCATTATCATTATTATTGTTATTATTATTACTATTATTTTTATTATTATTATTATTATTATTATTATTATTATTATTATTATTATTATTATTATTATTATTATTATTATTATTATTATTATTATTATTATTATTATTATTATTATTATTATCATGATCTTTATTATTATTGTTATTGACATTATTATTATTACTGTTATCATTATTATTATTATTATTATTATTGTTATTATTATTATTATTATTATTATTATTATTATTATTATTATTATTATTATTATTATTATTATTATTATTATTATTGTTGTTGTTGTTATTATTTTTTATTATTATTATTATTATTATTATTATTATTATTATTATTATTATTATTATTATTATTATTACTATTTTCATTATTATTATCATAATACTTATTATCATCATCAGTTGTTGTTGCTATTCTTGTTTTTGCTGTTGTTATCATTATTATTAATCTTTTATTCATATATTTATTTTCTATTTTTGTAGTTGAGTTTTGTAGTAGTAGTTGTAGTTTTGTAGTAGTAGTACGCAGTAGTAGTGATAGTAAAGGTAGTAGTAGTAGTAGTAGTAGTAGTAGTAGTAGTAGTAGTAGTAGTAGTAGTAGTAGTAGTAGTAGTAGTAGTAGTAGTAGTAGTAGTAGTAGTAGGTGAGTACAAGAGCTATATCATCTTTACAATACTGCTCATAGCTGAAATCTGTAATTGTCAGACAAATCATCTATGTAAATCCATCAAAAGTATCAAAAGTGGAAAGTCGTCGCAGTGGTCGGAAAGTATGAAATTAAGGAACAGCAAGGAAGATGAAAAGGAACAAGAGGTTGACGACGTGAGGAGCAGGAAATACAATGTGCAGATTAATAACGGCAGGACTTATCGTGTGATGAATAATATGGTGCTTGATAGAAGACAATATCCGCGACGTGACTGAAGGAAAGTGGCAAAAATTATAGACAAAACTGACACTAGTTCTTCTCCCTAAAGTCTTAAAATCTCGAAAATTAGAATGAGAAACATCTTTTTCATAAAAGCAAACATTTATCATAGTATTTTTCCTACTTCCTTTGTCCTTACTAATCTTTTCATCTTATCACGACTCATCTGTTACAGGAAACGAAAGCAATGCAAGGCTTGAATGATGCAGAGGAACATTCAGTACTGGGCAAAAAGAAAAGTAGAATATTTTCAACGAAGCAAAGGAGACCGTAAAAAAGACGGATAAAAGAAAAGCAATGACGCCAATGCTAGACATTCTATTGAAGAGCCCCGCAGCAGACTGGGGTTCCTTCCACTTACTACGAAAACAACACGTAAGATCCTGACAGGTAGCCACATTCCGGACATGCCGCCCCTTCAACAAGACGCCCTGCGGACCACGACATTTCAATTTAGATCGTCCATGAACACTTCATTGAATGTAAATTGGAAACAAGTCTTCACATCAAAGAAGTGGCCAAGTATGTACTCACACGAAATATAACCAAAAATTTTAAAATTTAAACCTTCAGAAATGCAAGAATCTTCCTAAAAAGGAAAAATAGTTTGAAGATATATTTGCTCCTTGATACCTTAACAGCTTCAAGACTTATCCCGTCGAAGAGAAGGCTGGCTATCTTCCAACTGTGACAGGAAGTGCTCAGAGGTATAATATGAAAACCCGTCAAGGAGGTGGTGAGAGAAGAGGCCAGGATGACGGCGGGGAGCCTCCAGATGTTCAAGTCAGCAGGCCGGGCGGGAACGTGCCATCTGCCCCACCAAGAAAATATGTGATGACATGTACAAGACAGCGCTTATTAGTGATATCTTATGTGCCTACACGAACCACCACAGGTCTTCAAATCTTCCTTCATCAACCAGCACAGTTCTTCATCAACACGCTCAGAAAAGAAGAATATGCACTTCTAGTTACTCATATCTACAAAATTCATCCTTCTCTGATAATACATTCATAATCTCTCTCTCTCTCTCTCTCTCTCTCTCTCTCTCTCTCTCTCTCTCTCTCTCTCTCTCTCTCTCTCTCTCTCTCTCTCTGTACTGTTTGGCGCTTATAAAGTTCTTGAACAAGAATTCTGAGTCACAATTATTATGAGCAATAATTCAACTTGACTTCACCGCCTTATGTGTAGATGGTGTGCCATTAGCGCTCTCTTTGTGCAACACACAGGCAGTGATTATGTAGCTGTGATCCTGCCAAACTTGTATACTCTCTTGAATACTTTATACAGCCACATTTAGTCTCAGCATGACATCTAATTATTTTGGACTTACAGTATATTATATTGTGGAGCACCATAATCCTGAAATAATTATATACATCATTGCCATTATCGTTTCCAAATACTACTTCAATCCGGCTGGTTTATTATTTCTTTCACATGTAAGGAACTTCCAGTCTGGCTGATAAAACGCTCCTTTTTTTTTTTTTTATATTCTGCATGTAATTCATCATTTATCACTTCATGCATCTCATTCATCTCATTTACTATGGATCTCCTTCCATTCCCGATACTCAATATTCTCATTTTTCTTCCTCCCTAGTCCTTTTCACATATTCATCCTTCTCCTTCCTATATTTTCTCTTGCAAGTTAATTATTTTCTTCCGCTGCATCTTCTCCTTTTCTTATTCCGTGACATGTACACAATTTCATTCAAATATATATATCTTCAAAGTATTTTTTTTTTTTTTTTTTTTTTGTTACGTTTCATCTCGGCACATTGAGACTCATTTCTTCTCTTCTTGGGTGTGGACTCTTTCAACTCAACTAATTAATTTCATTCCAGTTAACACTATCAAAAGATTTCTTCAAGGCATCCAAATGTGTCCTGCTGTAATTGAATCTACCTTGGTGTGAGGACTGTGCTGGCGGTAATGTTATGGTAGTAATAGCAGTAGTGGTGGTGGTGGTGGTGGTGATGATAGTGGTGGTGGTAGTGGTAATGCTATGGTGGTAATATCAGTAGTGGTGCTGGTGATTGTGGTGGTGGTGATAATGATAGTGATGGCGCAGCAGTGGTGATGGTTCTGCGTGTGTGAGAGAGAGAGAGAGAGAGAGAGAGAGAGAGAGAGAGAGAGAGAGAGAGAGAGAGAGAGAGAGAGAGAGAGAGAGAGAGAGAGAGAGAGAGAGAGAGAGAGAGAGAGAGAGAGAGAGAGAGAGAGAGAGAGAGAATTAACACATTTGTCTATTCCTTCTCGCAGCATTACCAGGTTGGGTCGATGAGGCAGCAACTCCTTCCTCTCTTCACTCCTATCGTCTCCTCTTCTCTCTTTGTTCCATGACTCTACCTTACTGTGTCACTCCTCATCCTTTTTTTCTCTCCTCACGTTCCCTTGTCTCTCCCTTCTCTCACCACTCTCTTTTACCGTCATCCTATCTTGTTCGCTCTTCCTTTTCTATCTCTGTTCATGCGCTTCGCTCTTTAACCTTTATTTCTCACGTTTTTCCTGTTTCTACCTTCCCTGTTACTTTTTTTCTTCTTAACCTGTTTTTTATTCTTTATCCTCTGATCCTCTCCTCCCATGTTCTTTCCACGCTCATCCTTCTTTGTAAAACTTCTTAACTTTTCTTTCTTTTTTTCTTTTATCACTAGTTCTTTCCTCAGGATTTCACTTTCACATGGTTTGATATTGTAGTAAGAAAATAAGAAAACTTTATGACTATTTTATTCACTGCACAAATGGAAGAGAAATGTAATGATGCAAAAGTTTTAAAATTTTAATCTAGGTTAAAAGTTACATTCGTGTGTATCATTTTAAAGGGAAAAAATATATCAAGTTTATGATGTGTAAAGTGACTGACTTATCACACGTTGTAATACTCGGATCTGAAAGTTGGAGAGAAAAAAAGAATGAGATAATGCAAAACTTTCTCTCGTTAAACCTCCATCCGGGTTTATGTCTAATATATCGAAGGAAGATTAGCGTGAGTAAAGTGACGGACTGATCACACTCTCTAACATTCCAAGCTGAACTTTAAAAGGAGGAAGTGACATTTACAAGGATGACCTTCATGAATATCTCCCACGCGACCTCTGCTGGCTTATTTAGTCCACCCTCACTTGAATTAATAGAAAAGAGACCAACAATAGGAAGTGTTTTATTTTTTTTATACATCACTGATACTAACAAGCGTAGACACACACACACACACACACACACACACACACACACACACACACACACACACACACACACATACATACATACGTACACACACACACACACACACACACACACACACACACACACACACACACACACACACACATATTTCATCGACACTCAAATTACAAAAAGTAACATAATAAAACACAAAAACATAAATGAAAAACTGTATATCCTTTACTATTTGTCTAAGGCTTTACTAAACACATCTTGCTAGCACACACACACACACACACACACACAACACACACACACACACACACACACACACACACACACACACACACACACACACACACACACACAAACACACACACACACACACACACGTACAGGCAATTATCTCGTAAACATGAGGGACTAACGCCTCCTGATCCTGAGTTTCACGAGGTGCTCTTGTGTACCACCACAACTCTCGTCCTTGGCTTGCCCTAGCCTCCTTTCCCCCGGTGGCGCAGTGAAGCAGACAACCCATTCATTACGATTTGTTTATTTTCCTGGTTTCTCGTAATTATAAACACAATTCTCTGATCTTACTTCCCCTCAATAATCGAAGCTTAGTCCATTTTTTAAGAGTGAAGAAAGATATTGAACTTTAAAACATACACGCGCATGCCCACACACAAGCAGACACACATATACGCAAAAAAAAAAAACGAAAAATGGCTGTCATTTTGTAGCCACACAGTAAAGTCAACCAAGGAACAGTATAAAATGGTGGCTAACGTATACTTCTAAGGACGTCTCGACACGCCTCGCTTCACACAAACTAATTCTCCACCTGCTCATGTCTACTTGACGCTACGAATACAAACTTCCTTTTCCTGCTTGCTCCTGTTTGCTCACCGCCATAAACATTAATTCTCATCTCCCATTTCACCCATTTTTTCTACCAGTACGAGCTCCGTCCCCGCGCTCTCCACGTCAGCGTTGTCCTTTCATTCCACCTTCGTGAATCCCTTGTTGATGCTTTTATCTCTTCCTAACATCAAAAGAAAGAAACTTAATTACCTTAGGATTGGGGACGCTTCCATTAAGAATCCGAAGACACACGCAGTTATATTAGCTGATTACATAATTAGGTGGATAATTGCGTAATAAGGAGGGATTCTATTCTTTCTAGGGGATGAGTAGCCGACGTGGCCCTGCGGCAAACTCTGGAGACCCCTCGAGTTTTTTTTTTTTTTCTTTAGATTTTTAAGTACAAACAATGGCTTTACTTCCTCCTATGCTGTTCTCTCCGCCATCTCTCTCTCTCTCTCTCTCTCTCTCTCTCTCTCTCTCTCTCTCTCTCTCTCTCTCTCTCTCTCTCTCTCTCTCTCTCTCTCTCTCTCTCTCTCTCTCTCTCTCTCTCTCTCTCTCTCTCTCTCTCTCTCTCTCTCTCTCTCTCTCTCTCTCTCTCTCTCTCTCTCTCTCTCTCTCTCTCTCTCTCTCTCTCTCTCAGCTTACTAGAAATTCTCCCTCTGGAACTCTGAGCATCTGTGTGATGGGAACAGAGAATTAGCTGCGTAAGAGACACAAGGGGAGCATCTCTTTGTAGGTATGTGTTTTCAGTGTAAGCGTGCGAGCGTTGGGTACAGAACGATGAGAGGTTAGGCAGCGTTAGTGAGGAGGAGAGTGAGGAAGCAAAGACCAAGGATGAGTTCACAGGGAGGACTGGTAAAGATGAGAAATGAAGAGCGTAGGAGGAGAGGGTGGAGAAGGCTGCCCACGGTCTAAAGGTAGAACTCCAATATAGAAAGAACATATTTGAAAGGAAGGGTGGCGCACTCTTTGAAGTTCTCTGGTGGGGAATAAATGACGGACCAGGGAAGCCACGCACCGGAGGGCCTTGTTGTTGATTTTTAGTGGCGGTGGTGGTTGTGGTGGTGGTAAGGGTAAGACAGCGGTGGAGGCTCAGGTAAAGAATTATGGTTTTGGTGGTGGTGTTTTCAAAGACCGTGAAAAGAGAGAGTCACTTACAGGGTTAATGGGAGGTGTCTGTCGGCCGCGGAACTATTTTTCACTCACTGTAATATTTATGGCATGCGGCTTGTTATGGCTGGGGTCCCACTCTTACTCGTGTGTGTGTGTGTGTGTGTGTGTGTGTGTGTGTGTGTGTGTGTGTGTGTGTGTGTGTGTGTGTGTGTGGTATGCGTATGTACTGTGAGTGTACCTATGTAAAGACGAGGTGGGATGTGCTCGTATTTGATGGTTCTAACTTAAATCCATATTCAGAAACCTCTCTCACCACGACTATTTTCTAAGGCCACAGAGATGATTAGCAGGATTTTCAAGTGTTTCTCCAGTTGAAAATGCAAATATCTTGTCACTCTACCTCTAGAACCGTAAGAATACCTTAAAAAAATCATGTAATCTTATATAAACTCTCTTGAAATAGTGAAGGTGAAGCACGCAACATCGGCAAAGTCAAACACCACGATAGATATGCTACTTGAAAGAGCTCTGACGCATTACGAGATTAAATACGTCTCTGCAAGGTCGCCGTCTCCTTTGTCTGGCAGGTCGTAAGGCGATAATGAAAGGGTGCCGCCCGTCGGGGAAGGGTAGATCTGCAGCGCCGGAAAGAGGACTGGAGGAAAGGTGTTATGTACTGGTGGCGGAGGACGAAAATAGAAAGTAATCTGGTTCATATGGAAGAGAAATTAGGGATCGAGAGAGAGAGAGAGAGAGAGAGAGAGAGAGAGAGAGAGAGAGAGAGAGAGAGAGAGAGAGAGAGAGAGAGAGAGAGAGAGAGAGAGAGAGAGAGAGAGAGAGAGAGAGAGAGAGAGAGAGAGAGAGACTGACTAGCTTGCAACATACACAAAAAACAAGACAAAGATAGAAAGACAAGCAAGAAAAAGCAGAGTAACAAATTGACGAACAAAATATGCTGTACGTAATTCTACAACGTAAGTTAGGCCACTGGGAGACTTTGGCTTTAACTGAATCTACTCTCTCTCTCTCTCTCTCTCTCTCTCTCTCTCTCTCTCTCTCTCTCTCCCCCACTTAGCCTGACAATTTACTTATTGCTTTCCTGCACCACGTCAATGAGCCGTCACGCCGCACCGCCCAGCATCACAGTCGCCCTGATGAGTATAAGACCAGTATTCAGAAACACTCTGCTCTCTCACCATGACTATTTTTCAAGGCAGGATTATCCAGTTAGTAGTGTAGAAATCTTGTCACTCTGGCTCTAGAATCATAAAAACACCTTAAAAAACTCGTGTATATTTAGATAAAGTCTTTTGAAATCGAGGAGGTAAAGCGCAGATGTGTTTGAGAATAAGAGCCTAACTACTGCAATGGTTTCTCAGTCTCTCAGAAGGTCATGACTACCAATCATTGCGTCTGTATTGGTGTGGGAGACCTTGCTTACTGAAGGTATTTCACTAATTTAATCAATACAATTTTATAACTGCTGAATTCACGCATCATCCTTTTGCTGTGAGTACATGTATGAATAGTAGGATATAAATTTGTACAAAAAGCAATCTATGTATCAAACTAAGAAGCCACAGCAATTCAGTGGTTTATGGGCAATGAAAAGGGTTGATGATCTAACGAAAATACCTTACAATTCCTCATCGTTCACCAGCTAGTTACAAAAAAAAAAAAATATCGAGCGTGTTTGTAGTAAAGAAATATTACCAGGGAAGAGACAGCCAGTTATGGAGGTGGCTTAGCTCTCATCCTTCGTTGCCGTGGCGCACCTACTGGTATATCACCTAAAGATTAGTACCTAGGAGAGGATCACAACTCTAAGGGGGAGCGCATACACATTGATTTACACAGGCATTAAGCAGCAGAGGGGAAAACGTGGCTGTGTTCTCTGCAGTGAGCAACGGAGAAGAATCACATCACAAACAAGGGACATTTGCTTCCCTTCAGACGAGACTCGACATAATACGCAGCGAGACAGGATCGGGAACCTCACGTATGGGAAAGAAAAGAGATGTCAGGGGTTATCAAAGAGAAGTTTAACAATATGAGGACAATAAACCTCAGAAACAGTGCATTTTACAAAGGAAACAAGAGACGCGACCCGATATGATAAAAACGAGGCGGTCTTGTGGACAAAAATCAGACACCCCGCAGCTTCCTCCCTCTGTCTGTGTCCGTCTGTATATGTCAGTCTGTGAATGTTCGTCTGTATATTCCTGAGTGTCTCTTTGTCTGTATATGTGTGTGTTATATTTGTCTGTATGTATGTTTGTTTCATGGTTTTTTTTCTATATGTATATCTATGTGACTAGTCTGTGTGCATCTGTTTACATCCGTCGTCTCTCTCTCTCTCTCTCTCTCTCTCTCTCTCTCTCTCTCTCTCTCTCTCTCATCAAGTTTCCAAATCTTCCTTCACATCAATATGAACAACACCAATAAAAGTGAATGACGGTCGTCCCGCTGCAGGGAATGAATGGACGAATGAACTTGAGAGAGAGAGAGAGAGAGAGAGAGAGAGAGAGAGAGAGAGAGAGAGAGAGAGAGAGAGAGAGAGAGAGAGAGAGAGAGAGAGAGAGAGAGAGAGAGAGAGAGAGAGAGAGAGAGAGAGAGAGAGAGAGAGAGAGAGAGAGAGAGAGAGAGAGAGAGAGAGAGAGAGAGAGAGAGAGAGAGAGAGAGAGAGAGTGTGTGTGTGTGTGTGTGTGTGTTAGGGGGGGCGGGTGAGGCGTGGATCGGTAGCGCAGTAATCACACTTAGTTCGCAAACGAGAGCTCCCGGGTTCAAATCAGCGTCGCGGTGGAGCCAATCAGGTTCTGTCTCCTTTCACGCTGCAGCTTCCGGTAACCTTGTAAACAGAGGGTACAGAGCGCAAGCAGATCCGGCAATCCCACCAGTAAACCCAGAATGGAACTAACCACTGGCTTCCTCACTGAGACACTCGGGGTTAGTGAGGTGAGTGACGTAAGGCTCCTTCTCTTACGTAACTATTCTATCGCGATACAAAGTAATTAACCCCTTTAGTACTGGGACACATTTTTACATTGAGTTTTGGGTGTGATTAGACCATTATATTTACATAAGAACATAAGAACATAAGAAAAGAGGGAAGCTGCAAGAAGCCGCCAGGCCTACACGTGGCAATCCCTGTGTGTTTAAAGCTAACTAATTCCATCTATCATCCTCATCCATGAACTTATTTAATCTTCTTTTAAAGTTCCCTATTAACTCAGCCCTAACTACATGACCACTGAGTCCGTTCCACTCATCAACCACTTTATTTGAATTAGGAAGAGTCTATGGAGGTCAGAAGATTAATGGCAACAGTATTCACTATTTTACTCCCCACATAAGTTTCTAAAGCTGTATAAAGTCACCAAATAATAAACAAAATTAATATGAAAACATTTCATGGTATTCAAGGGGTTAACAGCACCTGAAAGAAGGATGAAATCTTGATAAAAATCCACAGTGAAAGAAAGATATTAGAAAGAACAGTAATTACAATTTCTATCTAACTGAAAGATTGTAGGATCTATAAAACAAGTTAATATGTCTCCGGGTTATTAGTAATTAATGAAATGTGTACCAAATGGCAATCAAAGGGTTAATTACTTAAGAAGTTCTTCACCTGAAAAGGCCGTGGCGTCATACCAGCTTGCTACAACAGAATAGCTCAAAAATCTATTTTCCATGAGTTTGTATACATAGTCTGGTAATTACATGTAAGTCTTTGAGTACTACCTGATGAATATGTATCATGCAGCATTACATGAAGATAAGTCTGCTCACTCACTTTCACTGTGGACCACAAAAATAGACGACGAAAGGGAAAAAACTATACACAAAAGTGGAGAAATAGAAAATAACAGCCACTACAACACATCATCTCTTCTCCATCACTCACCTCAAAACGCAGGAGACAGACAGAAAGTGGTGAAAAATATTAATGAACGTGAACAAAGCTAATAACAACCAGTGCACCATATCACGATTTGCAAAACACACACACTTTGACACGTGCATGAAATGTTATTCCCTCTCTCTCCAGATAAAGAGACCCAACCTGTTTGTCGCTAAGGTAAAAAAAATACCAACCTTGTGCCGTCTGTTTTTCACACATGTCAGGAGAGATGAGTAGAATTCTTGCCGTTTCCAGGAACATTAAATTATTGCCTGTCTGCTGCCACCCATCATCATCATCATCATCATCCTTCTCGCCCCTGTCTCTCTCTCTCTCTCTCTCTCTCTCTCTCTCTCTCTCTCTCTCTCTCTCTCTCTCTCTCTCTCTCTCTCTCTCTCTCTCTCTCTCTCTCTCTCTCTCTCTCTCTCTCTCTCTCTCTCTCTCTCTCTCTCTCTCTCTCTCTCTCTCTCTCTCTCTCTCTCTCTCTCTCTCTCTCTCTCTCTCTCTCTCTCTCTCTCTCTCTCTCTCTCTCTCTCTCTGTTTGTCTGTCCGTCCGTCTGTCTCGGAAGAAAATATCCAGTCGGCTCAGGCAAACACGAGAAAGCCAATCAATCAACGAATTAAGAAAGAAAAAGTGAGATGCGGAAGCGGACGGGGAATAAGAGAGGGAACAGGAAGGAGACCATGGAGAGAGTGAGGGGAAGGTGGCTGGATGAAGAACATAAGGGATCACAAACGAAAAATAACGGCAGCAGACCTGTGGGGCCTTACGAGGCTGCTTGTGTTGACTGCAATAGCCAACATGCAAAAACAGAAAAACAGGATTTCACAGACAAAGGCAGGATCCTCCCCAGCCACCGCTCATGCCAGGAAGAGAAAAGGAACTTAGACAGATTTCGAGAAATTCTATTGGAAAGATGAAAACTCACAATTTCTATTTACTAAACAAGAACTATTAAACTCAGTAAGACTTTACTGATGGATTTGGATTAATCAAATTGCATTTTGCCTTGACAACAGATTGTATCTTAATTGTGTACAGGATTCCAAACACTTGCCCAGTATGTTTTGTAGACTGCAAATATTGTGACATGGATGGCTTTAGAGGGTAAAGCGTTCCATACGTTAACGAGAAAGTGTTTGGATACATTTGTCAAAAAAAGCTTATGAATTGTTCCATTGCAGTTTTATCTTACTGCTATATTTTGTCGATCATCTATGAAGTAATCATTAACATATACGTGATCGAATCCGACAGTCATATTAGATGACAACGCATTTTTCTTCCTTAAAAGATAAATTAGTTTAGTTCAATTCTTTTTTTTTCTTAAGTAAAAAATCCTCATCCGAATATAGATTTTATCATTGTACGTTGTGTTCTTCCAATTTTTTTTTTTCATTATTTTTTCTTAATATTAAAAACCAAAACAGTACGCACTTAATACTTACGATGACATCGAGTCAAACATGGCGCTTTTTAATTGATGTTCAAAGGTATATATATATATATATATATATATATATATATATATATATATATATATATATATATATATATATATATATATATATATATGTATGTATATGTATATACGTATATTTGAATATAAATTAGAAAGCGTCATGTTTGACTGGAGGAGATGATGGTTGATGGTGATAATATCGAAGAAAAGAGAAAGAAGACGAAGTAACAGAACAGAGGAAATTTGAAGACGAAGGGAAAGAAAAAGAGAGCGAACAGACACCGACGAGGAAGCCAGTAATGAATGGACAATAAAGGGGCAAATGTCGAGAAAGGCTCACAGAAATACAGCTTGGAAGCAGTTTTCCGATGACATATGTTTAATATTGCGTTACTGAGGCTATTTGAGAGGGCCGCTATGGCAGGGCACATGTGGAGCAGGGGAGGGAAAGTAGCGTAAAGGGAAGGGAGAGTAGAAGGATGGGAAGGAAAAAAATGGAAGAGAAAAGAAATGGAAGGAAAAGACTCACAGACAGACAGAAAAACAGGGAGAGAAAACAAAGGAAGATGGGAAAGAAGGAAGAAGAAGAAGAAGAAAGTGACAGATAAAAGAAAAAAAGAAGAAAGGATAAGGAAGACGAGAGAAGACGAGGAGGAAGAAACGGAAGACAAACACAATCGAAAGAGAGAGAGAGAGAGAGAGAGAGAGAGAGAGAGAGAGAGAGAGAGAGAGAATGGAGGAACAGGGAGGGATGTGTGGGAAGGAGTAAGAGGAGGCGGAGCACGTGTTGGGACAGGTGGCGTAAGAATCGATGTCATTATTTGTTTCACCTAATTAAGGGAGCAGCAATCAATCTTCAATCTGGTGTGCAGAATATACACCATGACACGATAACCCAACTGTTCTTTACATCTGATTAGAACCTTCATGAGCATACCGTTTTTCATCTATTGCATATTCCTCCTAGTTAAGATGCATTTTTAAAATTCATTTTCAATATGTTTTTTCGTTTTAATCCAATTCATGAACTGACTTTAACAGTCTTCCTGATTTTCCTCTTTTTTTAAAGTTGTTTTCCGTTTTTCTCTCTCCATCCTTTATTGTTTTCGTCTTTCCTTCACTTCCATATTGGGCCTTTCCGTCAGTCAAGCTTTTTCTCTTCCTATTTTCCTCCTAACCTGATCTCCCTCTTTTTTAAATCAGTCTTCATCAACAATTAAATTGAAGAATTGCACTGGCCCTCAGCCAACCCTCAGCTGAGAGACAGAGTGGCGAAAGCCCTAAACCATCAAGGCATTGCTGTTTTCAACTTGATTTTTCAAATTTCGTCGAATCGAAGAAGGAAGAAAGGGAGCAGGGTGAAAGAAAGAAAATATGACGGTAGACAATGGAAAAGGAAGCAAAGACAACAAAAAGGGATTATAACCGATTGGAAAATACCAAACTGAAAAGAGGCAGAGAAAAGGAGAACTACTTATAAAATGGGAAAACAAAGAAAGAACAAAAAGAGAAATAGACATGTGCGAAGTAGAGGAGTTGTGGTTACTAAAAAAATTATGATATAAAAAGAGAACGAAAATGAATATGCATATGGATGGACTCGGAAAAGGCAAAAACATAAAAGGTTAAGAAAAATATGACGGGGGAGGAGAGAAAAAGAAGAAAGCCAGACAAAAGTAAAGCGGAAATGGGAGAACGGAGGAAGTGAGGACCGTGTTGGAAATAAAAGACTACAGAGAAAGAAAGGAAAGAGGAAAAGAAAGTTGTATGAAGGTGAAGGACAAAAGAGGAAGGTAATGCGATGCTGATGCTAAGAAATAAAACAGAGGAAAGTCAGCAAGTGGAATTGTGGTGAGGGAAGAAGAGGAGAAAGAGAAGGAAGAAACGCCAACAGGCACAAAGTTTTCCTCGTGCCTTGGACTCTTACCACTTGAGTTAAAATTTGACGCAAGGAGAAATGCAAAATATTTATCCTAATTAAAAGCAGGCAGGGCAGAAAATTAAAACTATTCATTTCTCTTCCAATATACCGGAGTTTTATTTCTCGTATATGCATCCTGTGGTGTTATTTCACTCTGGTTTACCTCGAGTGCCTTCGTTCAAGTGCTCAGTGTCACGCTTGGCCTTGAGATGTTGCAATATCAGACACGAGATGGCGCGACACACCCTTACTGCAGATAGAAGTCCCGCTAAACACTCCCATTTTTTTTTTTATACCATGTGGGCTTTTCACGGGAATTTATGGGCTAAAGGGGATACTTATTAAGGGTACCTCCTATTTCAAAGCCCATCCGCTAGGAAACCGTTGCCCCGAGTGAGGAAGCCCAACCTACACTCAGACCGTAGACACTTTTCTTCCTTCCACTGTATTTCCTCCTTCCAATTGTATTACTCTTCCTACTTCCTCTTCTTTTTCTAATTTTCTTATTTTTTCTTAGTTTTCTTTTTTTTCTTTACTCTTCTTTTTCCTGTTTCCTTCTTCCAACTTATTGTCATTGTATCTATATTATCATAATGTTATTGTTACTACAGTGTTATTATTATTATTATTATTATTATTATTATTATTATTATTATTATTATTATTATTATTATTATTATTATTATTATTATTATTATTATTATTATTATTATTATCATTACTATCATTATTATTATTACCATCATTATAATTATTATTATTATTATTATTATTATTATTATTATTATTATTATTAGTAGTAGTAGTAGTAGTAGTAGTAGTAGTAGTAGTAGTAGTAGTAGTAGTAGTAGTAGTAGTAGTAGTAGTAGTAGTAGTTGATGTTGTTTTTGCATTAACAGCAGCAGCAGCAGTAACAACAACAACAACAACAACAACAACAACAACAACAACAACAACAACAACAACAACAACAGTAGCACTAGCAGCAGCAGTAGCAAAAGTAATCTTATTTTCTTTCCTTTCCCTCCTCCTCCTCCTTCTCCTACTTTTCCTCATTCTCTTCATCATCACCATCACCATCATCACAATCATAATTATCATCATCATCATCATCATTGTCACCATTATCATTACCGTCACCATCATAATCAAATCACCTGTTTTCCTTGTTTTCTTCCCCTTTATCCTTGACTTTCCTATGACAAAACAAAAAATGGTGACTTTTTAGTGCAGCATAATCTTTCTTACCTTCCTGTCTGTCACAATTAGAGAGAGAGAGAGAGAGAGAGAGAGAGAGAGAGAGAGAGAGGGGGGCAGTGGGGAGAGATGGATGAAGAGCAACGTTCACTACCACAATCCACACATCTCTTGCTTTGTATTAGATATTACAGGTTATTACGAACGACCTTTTAAGATCCATGAGACGACAATTTGTTTTTTCTTTGTGTTTCATTACATATATATATATATTTTCTTTTTTTTTTCAATTTCTTTCCCGTTGTTCTTCCTTCTTTATGTCCATCTCCTTCTTCTTTTCTTTTTGTTCTTCCTCCTGTTCCTCCTGTCCCTAATCCTCTTCCTATTCCTTCTCCTCCTATTCCTCCTCCTCCTTCTGTTTCTTCTGTCCTTATTCTTCCTCCTCCTCCTGTTACTCTTGTTCCTATTCCTCTTACTATTCTTCCTACTCTTCCTGTTCTTTCTGTCCTTATTTCTCCTCCTCCTACTATTGATGTTCTTCCTCCTCCCCCCTCTCCCTCTTCTATTATCTTTACCCCTCCTCCTCCTCCTCTTCTTCCTCCTCCACTTTCATCTTTTCATATATCTTTCTTTCCCATCCTCCTCCTCCTCCCCCATCCCTATCCCTTTTCCTCCTTCTCTCCTTTCCTTTCCTTATCCTTCTTTTCCTTCGCCATCTTTACCTTCTCATCCTCCTCTTTCTCCTCCTCCTCTTATCCTTATGCCTCCTGTTTCTCTCCTCCTCCTCCTCAGCATCCCCCAATTCTCCCTCCTCTGATGATATCCTTTGTATTTTTTCTCCTCCTCCTTCACTTCCTCCTCCTCCTCCTCCTCCTCCTCCTCCTCTTCTTCCTCCTCCTCCTCCTCCTCCTCCTCCTCCTCTTGGGCAGCCAGCAGGGTATATTAAGAAGAGTGGTCATTACGCGAGGCCGTCAGTCATGCTACACTCGAGACTCTCAAGTGTAGCAATGCATTCTAATAATATTTTGTGAAATTTTCGTCTACAATAACAAATTCATGAGAGTGTGTGTGTGTGTGTGTGTGTGTGTGTGTGTGTGTGTGTGTGTGTGTGTGTGTGTGTGTGTGTGTGTGTGTGTGTGTGTGTGTGTGTGTGTGTGTGTGTGTGTGTGTGTGTGTGATGACTTTCGAGAGAATGTAAAAAAAGTCATAAAAATATAGGTGAAAGATAAAAAAAACTTGTTAATTTGCCACACTCTCTCTCTCTCTCTCTCTCTCTCTCTCTCTCTCTCTCTCTCTCTCTCTCTCTCTCTCTCTCTCTCTCTCTCTCTCTCTCTCTCTCTCTCTCTCTCTCTCTCTCTCTCTCTCTCTCTCTCTCTCTCTCTCTCTCTCTCTCTCTCTCCTAAAAAGTTATGTTCGAGTGTGTGTGTGTGTGTGTGTGTGTGTGTGTGTGTGTGTGTGTGTGTGTGTGTGTGTGTGTGTGTGTGTGTGTGTGTAGCAAAATCATTCAGATCGTCACACTCGCTAATCAAATCAAAACTGCAAAAATTTCCCTTAGGCCTCGGTACAAAATGAAGTCAGGACTCTCTCTCTCTCTCTCTCTCTCTCTCTCTCTCTCTCTCTCTCTCTCTCTCTACCAATACACAACATTCCAAAATAAATCAAATACAAAATATGGTCTGACTATTTATGATGTATTCCAGAAAATATGATATACTAGCTATGGTGTTGGTGGTGGGGGTGGTGGTGGTGGTGGTGGTGGTGGTGGTGGTGGTGGTAGTGGTGGTAGTGGTGATGTTGGTGGTGGTGTTCAGTCATGCATTTAGAAGAAAGAAATTTATGTGTGCAGTTTGTATTGGTCAAGTGAATGAGTGGTGACGGCACGGCATCGTCTGACCACTTTACGGCCTATTTTTCAACGCACTTCTTCTGTGGTGGACTTTATTTTCCCTTCTTTCTTCACATATTTGTCTTTGTAACCTCGCTTCTTCCCTTCTCTCTTCTTTTCTTATCTTTCTTACTGCGCGTATTTGTCCTCTTAATCTTGCGCCTTTACTTTCTTTCTTCCGTCTCTTTTTCTCTTCCTTTCACATTTGTTCGTTTGTTCTCCTTTGTTTCCGTGTCTCTTCTTAGTTCCTGTTCTTATTTGTCCATGCAACAACGATACAATTGCGCAGTAAGAAGACTTGTATGGATGCTCTTATCCTCTTCAGTACCATGACATGTTTTCCTATTTATTCAAGTTACTATTAGGCGATTTTATACAGCTTCAGAATCTCATGGGGGGATTAGAGTAGTGAAGATTCAGGACAACTAACCTTCTGACCTCCATAGAAATTTGCTTGTATAAATGAAATCGTCTAATCACACCCAAAACTCATGGTAAAAATGCGTCCCAATATTGAAAGGGTTAAGAATGTATATGAGAGTGTAAAGAATATTTAATGTCTTTCTCAATAAATTACTTCAGTCATAAATATCCAAAACTCATAGTAAAAATGGGTCCTAGTATTGAAGGGGTTAAGAATGTAAAGAATGTTGAATGTCTCTCTTAACAAATGAATGCAGTCATAAATATGAAAGGAACAAGTGACGTCATTATCGCACTGGTAATGCACTGTAAAAGATGAAATAGTTCGATGGTCTTAATAATCTCGCCTGAAAAAATGAAAATGTTGATATGTTGAGTTACCTCTCTGCTTGCTTTATCTCTCCCCGAGGCGTTCATTAATAGTATTTCCGCAGAGTCGCCGCTTCACTCAACACTCATCCCAACAAAGCAATAACAGGATCTTCATAAGTCGACAGATCCCTTGCAAAAACAGAATCACATTGCAATAATTTTACTCCTATTGGAAGGAGATAAAGAAAGATCACAATTAACGAGATAGAAGTTGAAATGAAGTTCTTTTTATCCATTGCTGTTATTGAGGCTTTTAGAATTTATCCATTATCCTCATTAAACTGACTATCTAGCTAAATTTAGCAAAATATTTATGACGTAAGAAACGTCTTTCTAAGTCTTCCATTAGATAGAAAATTCTATGGATGCTGATTTTTCTTCTTTGATCGTGTCCATAATACCAGCAGAGGATTCACAATAGTGCTACACTACACATTCATGAATATATCCTTTCTTTCAAGGTTTTCCTTCAAGTCCATTAATCTTGGTGAAAGCAACATGCTGTCACCATGTCCCGCACATTTTCAGAATTCTTTTCCGTAACCACATGAATTACGTTGAAGTGCATGACGTAGCAATGCATTATTATTATTATTATTATTATTATTATTATTATTATTATTATTATTATTACTATTATTATTATTATTATTATCATCATCATTATTATTATCGTTATTATTACTATCAATATTATCACAAATATTGCAGCAATCAATATCATCGTCGTCACCACTATTTCAGAGATTACTGAAATCGTTTTTCTCTTTCTTATTATTTTTTGCTTAGTTTCCATCGGCATCATCTTTAATTCAAACACAACAGTTAGGACCAGACGAACAAAGACTGCTACACTAGACAACTGAGGTAACCGAACACCACGTGTAGTGTGAAAATAAAGAGACAGAGAAAAAAACGTGATTCACCAGAGACACGAGCTAGAAAACTTTTGAACGAAAAATGCATCGCCTAGAAAAAAAAAAAGGCACATTAAATTAAGACAAAAAAGCAAAACAAAAAGGAAAAAGAAATGAAAACGTGAGAAGGTAGTAAAGTTGCGGCCAAGAGCAAAACACACACAAAAAGTAATGAATTAAACATCAGTGTATATTCATATAATGGTGGCACGTATTGTCACGAGAGCACGGTCGCAAATATGTTCATCTGTCAACGCAGGAATTTTATGAAGGGGCAACTTTCCAGGTAATTAAATTTTTCGCACACCCAAAAAAAAAAAGAATTCGTAAATGAAATATTTAAGAAAAAAAATTACTGTGTTTATCAGAGTCTATTTTTTTTTTTTTTTTCAACGCCATGCTTTTCCAGTTTCTTGACTGAACACATGTACAGCTGTCCAAAGATCACACAATCATGATAATTCACATGAATATTCTAGCCTGTACAGGATGAGACAAAATGTAAGTCATGCGAGTGCTGATAATCTGGAGCAATAGACATGATTTATAGCCTTTGCTCACCCTCTCCGTGATTCAAGTAGCGAGGATGGAGAAGAAAATTGAAACTTATTGGTTTTCTGAAGAGAAGTTGGAAGGCAATACAAATTGGAGCTTGTTCCTCCTCAACTCACGATGAAATTGGGTGGACAGGTGAATGTATCAGAGCCTTTGTGTGTGTTTCACTGTTTGATCTGCTGCAGTCTCTGACGAGACAGCCAGACGTTACCCTACGGAACGAGCTCAGAGCTCATTATTTCCGATCTTCGGATAGGCCTGAGACCAGGCACACACCACACACCGGGACAACAAGGTCACAACTCATCGATTTACATCCCGTACCTACTCACTGCTAGGTGAACATGGGCTACACGTGAAAGAAGACACACCCAAATATCTCCACCGGGCCGGGGAATCGAACCCCGGTCCTCTGTGTGTGTGTGTGTGTGTGTGTGTGTGTGTGTGTGTGTGTGTGTGTGTGTGTGTGTGTGTGTGTGTGTGTGTGTGTGAAGTGGGCAGCAGGTCAGACTGTGAAACCATCTGTCTTGCTCCTAACTTCATTCTAAAGGATATACATATGTATCTGTGAATATGAATATGATAGGCTAAGTCTGGGCAGCAGGTCAGACTCTGAAACCATCTGTCTTGCTCCTAACTTCATTCTAACCACTTGAGATATACATATGATATATCTGTGAATATGAATATGATAGTTCTTCGCTAAGTCTGGAGTGAGACAAATAGACAAATAGACATATAGATATATATATATATATATATATATATATATATATATATATATATATATATATATATATATAATATATATATATATATATATATATATATATATATATATATATATATATAGAGAGAGAGAGAGAGAGAGAGAGAGAGAGAGAGAGAGAGAGAGAGAGAGAGAGAGAGAGAGAGAGAGAGAGAGAGAGAGAGAGAGAGAGAGAGAGAGAGAGAGAGAGAGAGAGAGAGAGAGAGAGAGAGAGAGAGAGAGAGAAAATAGATACATAGATAGATAGATAGACAGATAGATAGATAGACAGATAGGAACAAACAAATATAAATAAAAAGAAACCGCTGTTCAAACACTTAAAAGAGAAAAATACAGCAAGGAAATGCAGGAAGAAAAAAGAAAAACAAGGAAGAGGGAGGAAGGAAAGATTAATAGAACACATTGGAAATTGGTAACATTGTTGTTAATATTCGAAGCTTAATTTTTACTTGTCCAGCCGCTTTACCCAACCAAGCTTGACAAGGTATGATGGATTGGCGAGAAGCGGGAGGAGGAGGAGGAGGAGGAGGAGGAGGAAAGAAAGACGACGGAAAGAGGGAGAAAAGTATGACTTGTGAAAGGAAGGAAAGCGTGAGGGAAACTAGAAAAGAATGAACGAGACGGAAAATAGGATACGTGGGAAAGAGGAAAGGAGGTGATTGTGGTACCCAATAAAGACCTAACGACTGAGATAACGATAATGGTGTGTGTGTGTGTGTGTGTGTGTGTGTGTGTGTGTGTGTGTGTGTGTGTGTGTGTGTGTGTGTGTGTGTGTGTGTGTGTGTGTGTGTGTGTGTGTGTGTGAGAGAGAGAGAGAGAGAGAGAGAGAGAGAGAGAGAGAGAGAGAGAGAGAGAGAGAGAGAGAGAGAGAGAGAGAGAGAGAGAGAGAGAGAGAGAGAGAGAGAGAGAGAGAGAGAGAGAGAGACAGACAGACAGACAGACAGACAGACAGACAGACAGACAGACAGACAGACAGACAGAGAGAGAGAGAGAGAGAGAGAGAGAGAGAGAGAGAGAGAGAGAGAGAGAGAGAGAGAGAGAGAGAGAGAGAGAGAGAGAGAGAGAGATGAAAAGAAGAGATAAACACTCATAAACAAATTCACGCACTATCGAACACACACACACACACACACACACACACACACACGAAAAGCCAGACATTGTCTAGTAATTTCACCTTCTCTACCCTTCACGCTTAAGAAAAAAAGTGAGAATTTTAAAACTATTCCTGTCTCAGTCTGCACTGCCAGTCAGACATCCAAAGAGGGACGGAAGGAAGGAGGCGTAAAATTTAGGCCAAAGAATATTTTCCCTGGTGATGGCGGATGATGGATGCTGTGAGGCGGTACGCGTGAATAAAGCGTCGTTGTGATAAATGGGGTTTATTTCCTGAACGTAGATAGCGATGCTTCCTCACGGGCGACGAGGAGAGGATTGAGGAGGGGAAAACTGACAGGTGTACCAGTAGTGAAACGACGAAAAAAACGGCAAAAACTCAGGAGGGAACAAGGAGAGAGGAAGGAAGCGAGGGAAGGATGTACGGTCAAAGGAGACTGAGATAAATGGATAACGGGTGAAAAGAAAATTAATGAGGAAACTGAGGAAGGAAGCGAAGGAAAGGAAGGAAGGAAGAAAGGCCATGCTAATCAGAGGAATACTAATCTGTCCCAAAGGGTTTTCTTGCATCCCAATGAGTCTGAGTAGAGAAAGAAGAGCCGCAGGAGCTTCCCAATGGTTCAGGAAAGTCTTACGCATTAACGCCAAGTAGCCGACGTTAGGTTAGATTGGGATGTGTTGGGGAGGGAAGTGTCAGTGATGTTGCTGATGTGGAAATCCCAAATCCCTCCGGTCTACCTGAAATCCACCTGTAATTGCGTCTCCCTTTTGCGTGATTCTACGTTTTTTTTTCATTCTTGGGTTGTTTTTGTGATTATTTTTTGAGTGTTCAGATCTCGGTTTGGCTTTTGGTTTCTTGCATGATTTATTGTTTCATTAAGAGTGTTTGGTCCTTTATTGTCATTGCTGTCTGTGTTGTCGTATTATCCAATCTCGTCTGTTGTTGCTGTATTCTGTTATCAATCTCCTTCAATTCTCAGTTTTTGTGTTTTTTTTTTACAATATGGAGCTTTCTCTGTGTGTGTTCTTTTTTTTTCTTTGTGAACCTCTGTTTTTACTTTTTTTTTTTTTGTTAATGGATTCTTTTTTTCTATACACATTTATTTGATTCTTTGTTCATTTCCCTGTTTAGTTATTAGTTTCTTTGTGGCTCTCTGTTTACCTGAACCTCACTTTCAGCTTGGGTTTCTCGTTTCTCCCATCAGATAGGGAAGTAATAATATCACAGTCATGATAATAATAATAATGATATGAACACGAATAAAATTATCTACTTATATACCTGGCAAACCTCCTTCTCACAATGCAGTAATAATACCAACAAACTTCTAAGCACTCATAACTCATTATCAACACAAGGCAATCAATACATTACTCTTATCTAGTGTATTTAATAGATCGCTTCCAATAAATTCAGAGTGTTGCAATGCAGCATTTCCCATTCGTCTCTGTCGTGCATGTTGCCAAGGAAGGAAAAAGATACTGTGAACTGCACACTATCACAAGACACGCTCCGTTGCTCCGCGCCTGGCTATCCGTTTGTCGATCAATCTCATAGTTTTATACATTTTCCTTATTCCTTCATTCTGTGTTCAGGGATGAATGATTTTCCTCCAACAAATCATTTTCGTCTTATCTTCCTGCTCTCTCTCTCTCTCGGATGATAAGCATGATGAGTAGTTACTGTTTGCCGGGCTCGCTCGCTTTTTATGGAGATGCAATGTTATGGTGGATGTTGCGTTGCCATTGCTCACCCCATGAACAGGAACGCAGGACAGAGTTTCCGGGTTCCCAGGTCATGGTTCGTTTATTCATTGACTTCTGCTTCACTTTTCAGTCTACGCTGTCTCTGGTGTTTTCAGTGTTCTTGTTTATCTCATTCTCATCTCGTGGAAATCTGATGTGATCTTGACTTGTCTGTTTCCTTTCCTGGTCTCCTCCATTTTATTGTCTTTTCCGTCCATTTCTTACTTGTTCGTTCTTTCTTTCCTTCATTCCATACTTCTTTCTCTTTCATCTACTCATCCCTATTCCTCTCGTGTCGTCTTCTTGTCATCCTTTGTGTCACCGACAAGCGGGAACTTTTCCTTCTCCAGGTTTGCTCAGTTGGAGGACTGTTTCCTTTTACTTCTAGAGATTGTGACTTGACACGTCAGGGCATCTGACAGATGACAAGTTCTTGTTCCGTCTCTTATGTCTTCCACTAAGTGTTTTCTGTCATGCATGTACACGAAAATACAAGAAGAGAAAAATATATATATATATATATATATATATATATATATATATATATATATATATATATATATATATATATATATATATATATATATATATATATATATATATATATATATATATATATATATATATATATATATATATATATATATATATATATATATATATATATATATATATATATATATATATATATATATATATATATATATATATATATATATATATATATATATATATATACCATTACTGTATTGCTGCTATTTATATTTTCAATTTCAAACTAAGTCGCTGATGTTCACACAGGAGTAACAATAGTCTGGTCTCCTTTGGTAATAAATAAGAATACGTTGTTTGAAGAATTCTGGATTAGTTTTGTAGCGTATAGGGAATATTTTCCTTATAAGTAAAACTGAATTCGTAAATAAAAACAGAATTGTTTTTTACTAGTTACGAGGAGACTTCGCGTATCATAAAAGTTGCTTTTAAGCACCAAATAACACCAACTCCAGATCGTTGCATCACACTTACGGCGTCCTCCTGTCCTGCACACACAGCCTGTGGACGCCTTTGTTTCTCGTCAGCACTCTCACACACAGTCACACGCTCTTGTCTTTCTACGCACTTGCTTTGCTACCTCGTATCAAGCAATAGCGGAAGGTCTCTCATGCAAAGAAAGAATTTAATTCAAAAAATCTTATTGTTACCAGAATGTAATCACAGTCTTAGTTTTCCTTATTTTGGGGAAGGCAACTGTAGTACAATAGGATGCTGATGTCTCACCATTGTGGCCGAGACAATGGCGATGACGACCACTGTTGCCTTCATCACTGCTTCAATGATAACCCGGAACAAGGGACGGACAGGTGGATAGGACGCGGGGCTCCAGATGTCAGCCTGTACCCAAGGCGGGGAGTGATTGGAACTGCGCCTGTGTCCTTGGGAGGAGAGATTTTATGGCAAGGCGAGGAGCTCAGACAAAAAAAGAGAGTGGCATTTCTTTCCTGTCAAAGGAAATAACGCTGGTTGCTCCTCGAGACAGAGAGGATTATTTCACTCACTGTTGCCATATGGGTGAGCGTCGATACCTCGTGATGTAGTGCGCCATATGACCTTGGCTGTTGCGGCCCCTTATTTAAAATCCATCCATCCATCGTGATGTAGTCTGAAAACGACCATTGTGTCCTCTACAATCAATATGAAAAGAGCCTTCATTCTGGTGCACTTTTTTTTAATAAAGCATTACTGCAAAACTTGCAAGACTTTTATGTAGGGAAACTCAGTCGCACATGTCTGGCAATCAATACAGATTGTGAGGATACACAGACACTTGCACACCCACTCCTTCTTCAGCAGACGTTTAATTATTTGATCACTTGTTGCCATTAATCTTGATCCGGCTTCCTGTTTCAGTTCTCAGGCGCACTCTGAACCAGCGAGGCGTTTAACGAAGAGACTGAGGGGGAAAACGATGCTGCCACTCAAGGCCAAGACGAGTAATATGCTTTGGTTGTTTCAGTTTCCGCTTTACGTCTTCCTTCCCTTTATACGCTCACGTTAGCGAGAAAACATGAATACACAACACAGTGACATATTTAAAAAAGAGAACCGTGTTTTGCTTCCACACCAAGACTAGACACAAAAAGTCAAGCAATTATTTTCCCTGGGAAGAGCGAGACTACGTATCTCCTGGAGTGTTGCATTGACGGAGGCTTCCAAAAAGTTGTTTTTTTAACACCGCGCTCAAATACAAGGGATGCAAAATTAAGAAAGACGAAACTAGAGGGAACTTCTGAAAGGGAAGGTTTGAAGAGAAGACAGTGGAGGAGGAGGAGGAGGAGGAGGAGGAGGAGGAGGAGGAGGAGGAGGAGGAGGAGGAGGAAAAGGAAAAGGAGAAAAAAGAAGAAAGAAGAAAAAAACTTCAGTAGAAACTAGCAAAAGAAAAGGACGAAAGAAACCATCTATATACAAGCAAAGCAAACAAACAAACTAAGCAAACGAAGCAAAGCAGAAAATAAAATAACAGTGGAGGACAAAGCATAGAGAAGAATAACGTGGACAAATGACGCTCAGCCATAACAGTGACGCATCGCCGGTGTCACCATTTGATTCGCACAACCTCCACCGTCTACACGAAATCTTTTGCTCTTATTGTTGTTGTTGTTGTTGTTGTTGTTGTTTCAGATATTTCTTCATAGCTATAGTTCTTCAGCTTTCTTGTTTTTAGGGACGCATAACCGAAATCAACGTAATTTTTCCCCGAGATCATGTTTACTGCAGAATCTGACACCTTAGACGAAGCACAACCACATCCATCAACACACACACACACACACATAATAAACGACTACATGCACGTAAGAAGGGAGGACTACCAGTGTAAGGCTCCAGCTGGTTGAAAGGTGTCATCTGTTCAGTTTTGTCTCGTATCTATTCGTTGCTGTGGACGGCGGCAAACTCATCTTGAACCGGCTTTGAGGTGAGCGCACTAAACTCTACAATCATCGCGCTGCTTTGATTTAACATACATATCATATAAACAGAATATGTAACTACATAAAGGGTAATTGTCTATTCATACTTGTTTATCAAGAAAAATGACAGCAAGAACATTAAATCCCTCAATACTGGGACACATTTCTACCTTCAGATTTATGTACGATTAGACCATTTTATTGAAATTACTAAGCGTCTTTGGAGGTCAGAAGATTAATGGACACAGTCTTCACTATTTTAATTTCCCCAAGAATTTCCAAAGCTGCATAAAACTACCATATAGTAAGCATAATGAATATGGAAATGCGTCATGGTGCTCAATAGGTTAACAATAACCAGCAAACGCAACCACAAAAATAATAACAACTATGATAACAATACCCAAGGTTTTAGTCATAACTATATGCAGATATATATAAGTATATTAAAAAAGAACTTGAATATGGTCATTTTACTCACTGATCAATGATGAATGTAATTAAATAACGCTGAAAAAACGAAAAGCAATACATTTAACAAAAAAACAACATAGGAATGCCAATATGTGGCCATGCATCATAAAATTATATGCAATAAGTTCAGTGATGGGCAT
>NC_059298.1:2775553-2805553 GCF_017591435.1 Portunus trituberculatus
ATATATATATATATATATATATATATATATATATATATATATATATATATATATATATATATATATATATATATATATATATATATATATATATATATATATATATATATATATATATATATATATATATATATATATATATATATATATATAATATTTAGATCAGCATAGAACTACGCAAAGCAAGGAATGAAATGTAGGGCGAGTGGACTGAGGCTGCGGAAATGCGGAGGAAGGAGTAAACTTTGAATGAGACAGGTGTAAATATTTGGACAGGTGGTGCGGGTGTCGGATTTACCACCAGGTGAGCTAATTCAGGAGCAAACAACTGTGAGGGGGGGGTCGGATACTGGCCAGACGTGAGTGTGTGTGTGTGTGTGTGTGTGTGTGTGTGTGTGTGTGTGTGTGTGTGTGTGTGTGTGTGTGTGTGTGTGTGTGTGTGTGTGTGTGTGTGTGTGTGTGTGTGTGTGTGTGTGTGAAGTTTTTCAGGTGTGCATTCTAAAGTAGGAAGTATTTAATGATTGAAATAACATATTCTCTTCGCTGTGCGTAAATTTGAAGATTAGTTGAAAGAATAATGAATCTCTTTTGATGAGAGTTGATTTACATTTTTAGAAATATATTGAAAAGCAAACGCAACGAAGAGAACCAACACTTTTAATAGGCGATACGTATGGTAAATATTCATACAAATTATTTGAAAAATGCTTTCAATTATTACAATAAACTATTGTCATCGAGCAATATGTTACATGAATTACGGGCGCATGAAAAATGAGATCCTTTTTACTTCGATGGATGGCATGCGATGCAGCGTCGGCCTTTTCATCTCGCTTTCCAATGTATTTTAATTGATCAAGTGCAAAATATTATGACAGTATTTAGTGGTCAGTGTATCACAGCGACCACACACATGCACCACGATGAAGCTGTTGTGTTCACGTCACGCTATTTTTATTAATAGTGTGTGTGTGTGTGTGTGTGTGTGTGTGTGTGTGTGTGTGTGTGTGTGTGTGTGTGTGTGTGTGTGTGTGTGTGTGTGTCACGTTGACCACCATCAAGATGTGTAGATCATTTTATTAGTAATGAGCCAACAAATATGTCGGCAATTATTGAGAATGTTTGTATTCATTCAAATTGATTTTGATGTATAACAAATAAAGATATAAATCTACTTTCTACAGTACACGATATTTACAACGAAAAGTATGTGTATCAACAAATTTTATAGAATAGAGTTTTAGGTTGCCCAGTCACGATCTTCCTGTCCAGACCGGCCACTGGAACCACAAAGGATTATTTCGCTGTTCAATCGAGTGAACACAGACTGACAAAAGACAGACAGGCAAGTAGTAAAGTGTGTCCTTCAACAGCTCACTTCAGAAATACCTATAAAGTCCATTCATTAGTTGACATATTTACTAATGATTTTCGTCATGAAAGTTTTAAAATGAAACCAAAATTATCAGATACATTTGAGATGGCTTAATATGGCTGTGTAGCCCAAACGTCAAAGAATGTATTCCTCTGCATCAGCTTGTGTTTCCCTACCACCTATTCTACACAATTGAGTGAGTAGATAATTTTTAGAGTTGTCTGCGTTGGTAGAATAAAATGCATTTAATTGGTAGTTTGTGGACTACAACATGTATAAATTATTATAAGCACCTTTGGAAATATTTCTGAAATTGTGAATGATTAATTGTATTTTTGTTTGTATATGTATTACATTGTGGTTACTGATTAATTAAGGAAAATGGTACAACAAGAAAATAAATGAATAAATATGGAAACACAGACCAATAAATGGATAGATTATGCCTCTATCTCTACGTGTTTCTCGTATCTAGTCCTTGCATTATCACATTCATTTATTTGTAATCTATCTCACACCTTAACTAACATGTCTCAGCAACCTCTCAAGATGTATGATGAGTAATTAGAGGACCAGCTCATCCATTTGTCGTCAAAGAATGAATTTATTTGCTTTCGTCAAAAAAATAAGACGAAAATTCAGGGAACGCTTTATTCTTTTCTTTTCTTCTTCTTCTTCTTCTTCTTCTTCTTCTTCTTCTTCTTCTTCTTCTTCTTCTTCTTCTTCTTCTTCTTCTTCTTCTTCTTCTTCTTCTTCTTCTTCTTCTTCTCCTTCTCCTTCTTCTTCTTTTTTTTCTTCTTCTTCTTCTTTCTTACTTGATGACTACTAGCCCATGATAATAAGCATAATAAATATTACCAAAACTTAGTAAGAGTAAGATATCAACAATTTACGAAAGTATTCAGCTTAGCGTGATTACTAATAATAGTAATACAGCAGTTCAGGGACGAAGATTGGAGGCACTTAATTATTTTTCTTTTCTTCTTTTTTTCAAGATGCATTTATGATTTAGTATATCAACAAGGGAGGCGGTGGCGAAGTGGATAAGATGGTGAGCATGGGATCTGGCAGACGTCCACGCGTAGGTTCGAATCCCACCACATACCGCTTTGAAGCTACGCCATTTGTCGAGTGGTTTAAAGTTACCTACATGTCACCATGATGCCCATGTTCTAGGTGGTTACACCAAAGATGCGCTTGGGCGGTGATGTGGGCCCTAAAATGGGTACCACTATAAATAAAATTGCCTGTGCCACTAGTTGGCGGAAGCTGAACAGCGCTTCCCACACATACTCTTCAAGTATGCCTACAGGCGCTATAGGCCATAACATAAAAAAAAACACGTTCTCTGTGTGTGTGTGTGTGTATGTGTGTTTGTTGCTATTTGTCTGTGTTTGCAAGGTAGATCAAAGAGCCTCCTGCTTCCAAATAATCCTTCATGTAACCTTGCTTGGGTCAGTATCGGTCACAGTGCTTGAAGTAAACACACACACACACACACACACACACACACACACAGAATATATTCCTTTGTCTGGAATAAGTGAACACTGATAAGGGCACCATTTTCCTTCACCTCTATTGTCCTGAACACAATGGTGAAGCCTCAACAAACTATTCTCAATACCACACGCCCTTGCTGTAAGCCACGAGAGGGGAACAAATAAATATCCCGCACAAATTATTCTGTACAATAAACAATCATATCACAGACTAAGGTGGATGTTTGTTTGTTTTTTTCGAGGTTCGTAGTTCAATAGGGATGACGAGACTAAATATGAAGTACTACACTTGAAAGGGAGCAAATTGAAAGAGAAAACTTAGATAAAAGAGTGAAGAAAAAGTCTGATAAAAACGCCAGCCATAATGAACACCCTGCTGATGAGCCCTGGGAAACGAGGCTGGACTGTGCTCAAGTTTACAAAGAGATAAAAAGCCGTAAGGAGAAAATTCGTTTCCTTCTCGAAAACCAAGGAAACTGGTTGCTTCTGAGGGAAACAGTGAGAACATTTCCTCCTCCTAATGAAGCCGACGTTACAGGGTCCTGATGAGCCACTTCACCTACTTCCCTCCTGTACGACCGGCTCTCCTTCAACAATAATGGTGAAGTAATTATAGAATGCATTACTATAATTGTGATAAGACGGATTCAACAGGTGCCACATTGTATCGTGCACTATTGTCGTTCAGAGGAAACGTGGTGGAAATATTAGTATAAAAAAGCACATCAATGACGGTAATAACAGACCAGTGTACGAGGTGCTGGAATTATCACATGACGTGAGGGAAGAATAAGAACATCTTAAGGCGTTCATTACTTTGAACTGCTTCTTATTGTGCTCACGGTCGCTGATGCGCTCAACGCAAATATATACAATAGAATTTTTTAGTCTTCCTTTCACTACAGTGCCAGTGGCTCAGATTTATGAGGAAGCCTTGTATTGCATTTGGGTGCAAACTAATTGTGTCAAATATTCTCGTGAATTTTACGTCTATGATTAGAAAATTTATGTGCTCGTTTATCAGAAATTTTATGAAAATAGTGAAGGTGCAGCAAAATTGCAAATATTAGTAATCAGCATTTCATTCTTATGATGATTTTTTTATTTTTCTCAGCATTAAACTTTCATAACGATATTTTTACTTTCTATTTTCTCCTACTCTTTTCCGGACAATGAGCGGTATCCTCAGTGTTGACGCCACGGTCCCCTCATTAACCAACGACAGAGGACCTTGCTGGAGGCGACACGGACCCAGGCTCTCATTGACCCGCCCGATGTGAGGATGCAAAGTAAAATAAAAATCAATATGACGCGGTGCCACTCACATGGAAGGTTCTTCATCTCCCTCACTCAATGGCGGACGAGGACGGGATCAGGAAGAAGGGACAAAGGAAAGGAAGGAATGAGAGAAGAAAAAATTGGATGGAGGGATGGAAAATAAGAGGCAAGGAAGAAACAGAAAATGAGAGACGGAATGAATGGATGAATGGAGGAAGGGTGAAAAGGAAGAAAGGAAAAAGAAAAGAGCAAATGACGGGAAATATGAAGGAAGAAAGGAGAGAATGAAGGCAGGAAGAGATCTAGTTTATATAAGAAGGATGAAAGATTCAGTAGAAGGAAAGAAGAATGAGTGAACGGATGGATGGATGAACGGAAGGAAGACAGCCAGCAAACAGGCAAACACAAGAAAGAAAATAATATTGGAAGTATGGAAATAAAAGAACGAAGCACATAAAAAGAAAAAGCATTGATAAAGTACTGAAAAACTATGCGAACAAACCAATCCAGAAAATAAACTTCAGTAAATAAAAAGATGAAATAACATACAACAATGATAATCCGACAAATATATAAACAATGAACGAAGCATAGTACCTAAGACAAGAAATGAGGCATTCAAAGTGAGTCAGGAAAGCAGTAGCCAGCCAGAGATGCCGGGGAGAATAGAGACGGTGATGAGGTATATCTTCATTAGCCACAAAGAAGGCGGACTCCTCTGCTACCCTATTGATCATTGCACGTATGTCACCATATTGATTACCACCGAGAGAGAGAGAGAGAGAGAGAGAGAGAGAGAGAGAGAGAGAGAGACCCATATTCTGAAAAATTCCCCCTTCTGCACCTTCACTATTTTCAAAGGGCTCTAGTTGAAGTGATACAGATTCTCAAAGAAGTTTCTGTAATTCTAGTGACAAGATTTCTGCATTATCAACAGGAAAAATACTCTTTAGAACTCGAGTAACCGTCTCTATGGGTTTTGAAAATGGTCGCGGTGAGAGAGGGAAGCGTTTTTTAATATATCGCAGAGAGACACACACACACACACACACACACACACACACACACACACACACACACACACACACACACACACACACACACACAGAGAGAGAGAGAGAGAGAGAGAGAGAGAGAGAGAGAGAGAGAGAGAGAGAGAGAGAGAGAGAGAGAGAGAGAGAGAGAGAGAGAGAATGCTGATAGATGAACCCTTTGATCCTGTGATCGGAAGAGATTTGTTTTTGTTGGAGGTCGAACACACACACACACACACACACACACACACACACACACACACACACACACACACACACACACACACACTGGGGCTAGGGTGAAGGGGTGAAGGGGTGAAGGGGAGCAACACGCAGGCATAACTGATGGGGATGAGGGTGGATCAAGGGTTGATGCAAGGGTTGCCACGTGAATATTAGTGTAGTAAATTTAGGTGTGAAAAGTATTAGAGATTTTATTTTTTCCACTTTATACTTTCTATTGGGCAAATATTTGTTTTCTTTTCACACGCTTTAATCTCCATGCATCATGCGTAAAAAAAGTGATAAAACACAGAGATGAGGATTTTATGGGTTTGCAGCGGGGAAAGTTTAAGCCACTAAGCACTAAAGACAATTGATGGTCTTCATTAAATTACTACCAATAGCCAGAAAATGGAAGAAATAATGTATTGTTCGTGAACTGATGAATCATTCACTTGGGCAGTAGTTTTATCCTCTGGAAAGAGGTAGCAATAGTGACCGATATTTGGTTAGGATTGTCACCTTTTACACACCTTACAATAGTACAGCGAGTCCACATCTCCTCGGGTTACATTCCGTGCGTACTTGCTGCTACATATTAACCCCTTCAGTACTGGAACGCATTTCTACCATGAGTTTTGGGTATAATCTGACGATTTTATTGACATTACGGAGGGTCTATGGAGGTCAGAAGATTAATGGCCAGTCTTTACTATATCACTCCCCCATATAAGTTTCGGAGCTGCATAAAATCACCAAATAGTTAGCAGAATGAATATGGAAACGCGTCATGGTACTGAAATGGTTAAGAGGATCGCTCACTGCCTCGCCCGAGACTCGATAGCGGCTCTTCTCCGATGTAACGTCGGTTATAAACTCACGTCGAGGAAAAAACGAAGAAAAGATATGATACTCTCCTCAAGTCCTGGTAAATGGAACTGATGCCGCAATATTGAATGTGTTAGTGAATAAACGGCAAGGTAGGACGGCAGGATGCACTCGAGTGTAAGGCTAGTATTTTCAACCACTTGTGTGCTACACCCCTATTATTTCACTAGCCTTTATTAAGTTTACACGAGTTTTTAAGCTGTTTTTATGGTTGTAGAGCCAGATTGATAAGATTTCTACATAGTTAACTGAAGAAACACTTCTGAAAACCCTGCGAATCACCTGTATGACCTTGGATAATAGTCGTGGTAAGAGAGCAGTTTCTGAATACGGACCTATGGCTCAAGAGGGAGGCAAGCAGATAAGCGCGAGTGGTGTGGGACGGACGAGGCAAGGCGGGGAATACATCAAAACAAATGTGGAATTTTTTCTATATTCCAGGCAATGATTTTTTTTTAATGTAACATAAACTGTGTTCGGTGATAAGGGTTAGTGGTTTCTTTACTCCCTCGTGGTGGTTCTATGAGTTGTCTCTTTTTTATCGTTATTCTTCTGGTCTTGGCACCACTCACCCTCATCCACACTTTTATGTCTGCCCCAGTTTTCATCTTTTTTTCATCTTTTTGCTCGGGATTTTTAGATGTTCTGATAGCCAGTTTTTCTTTTTTCTTCTTCGTTATTCGTTATTGCAATCATTCATAGCTTGTGTTTTTCAGTTTACATTTTTCCTAACATTTTTTTCATTGTTTTTTTTTTCATTTGAATGACAGCAATGTCTATTTTTTCTTATTTGCGTAGCTTATTGTCGTAGTGAAAAACTATTTACTTGCCTGTGTTGTCTTGTGACTGTATCATATTATTACTATTATTATTATTATTATTATTATTATTATTATTATTATTATTATTATTATCATTATTATCATTACTAGTAGTAGTAGTAGTAGTAGTAGTAGTAGTAGTAGTAGTAGTAGTAGTAGTAACAGTAGTAGTAGTCTCATTATCATTACTTCTAATATCATTAAACAATTGTGTCATGGATTTATTTATTTATAACTATTTTACGCTCGGGTTTCAGAGTACAGTGGTTCATAATTCACTGATTTGTTATCCCTTTCACTTCATTTACTCTTAACAAATTCGTCTCACTATTTGCCTGCCAACGTTTTTCCTTTATTTTTTTTTTTCTTATCTAGAGTTGTTTTGCACAGTTTATATGTAAATTAGCATGCTTATTTCTTGTCAAAGTGGTTCGTAGCTTACTTGTTTACTTCCCTCCAGCCATTTGTCCAATACATCCGTTCTGTAACTTACCTCACTTTTAAGCAACACGTGAGTCTGCTTTCACATATATGAACTCAAAAATTTGCATTCGCTGGCTATCATTCTCTTTTCACTTTTCTCTCTCTCTCTCTCTCTTCTAACATTTCAGGTTCCCGTTTTATTTTTTCCTTATTTTTTGGAAGAGGATTTTATTTTTTTTTTTTATATATATTTGTCTGTTTCTTCTTTCATCGGTTTTATCTGCCTGGGATTTTTTTCCTTTCCCTATCTGCATGTTTGCCTGCGTGTGTGTGGCACTCTCTCTCTCTCTCTCTCTCTCTCTCTCTCTCTCTCTCTCTCTCTCTCTCTCTCTCTCTCTGTGTGTGTGTGTGTGTGTGTGTGTGTGTGTGTGTGTGTGTGTGTGTGTGTGTGTATGTGTGTGTGCGTGTGCGTGTGTGTTACTTGTGACGTACGTATCCATCTATAGAGGTTTGCGTTCATATGTCAAATATATCCACTGACAGTGTTTGTCTGTCTGTGTGTCTGTCTGTCTGTTCGTCTTTTTATCTGTCAGCCTGCCTGCCCCTCTCTCTATCTGTCTGCTCGCGTATCCGCCTGTCACTTTATTCATCTATTATTTAGTCAGACTGTCCTTTAGCCTACCTATCTCTTGCGTCCTTAACCCCCTTTCTCTCTCTCTCTCTCTCTCTCTCTCTCTCTCTCTCTCTCTCTCTCTCTCTCTCTCTCTCTCTCTCTCTCTCTCTCTCTCTCTCTCTCTCTCTCTCTCTCTCTCTCTCTCTCTCTCTCTCTCTCTCTCTCTCTCTCATCCCTAATTAAATGCTGCTGCTAGCTTAGTAGGAATGGTCGGCATACTGGAAATTGTTGCTCATGGATCGGTATGATTTGAGGCCCGAAGTTTCAATCTATTGACAGTCGGCGTGGAGGCGGAGGATGGCTGCAGGCAGTGAGTCAGCTAGGCACGCTGTACACAATGCCCAAAGGGAATTAATTGGCGTGTTCTATCTACATTGCACAGAAGCTCCACAAAGAAGAGAGGACGTTATGATATCAATTTCCTTTTGAGGTTCATTCTCCAGACAAATATTTATAGACGCCTCATTGTGAGAATAGCACGTCTACGAGGATTCCATAAATAACCACAATTACTCTTCAAGTGTTACTCGCAGCTTTTTCTCCGGCTTATAAAGCGGCCATGGAGAGGCATATGCACATGCCTCGCCTCACAGGCAGTGGGCATGTAAGGACTCCTGAGACCTACCAGGCAACGGAGAAGAAATGCTTTATTTGTATTTCAGTTATCGCATTCCAATACATTTGAATTGAATATTTATGTGTATCCGCATTCATGTTCGAACAACTGCTATCATAAGTCAAAGTATTCTCATTCGAATACAAAGAAAAATCATTCACATCATTTGACGAATAATCCTAAATCTATCATCAGAAATAAGGGCCTTTCGTTGCAGTCATAGCTTCCACGTTGGACGCGTGTAGCACATCACTACGTCTGCATGATGACTGCAACTGACATTTGTCAATGAACGACTACTGGGAGACAAAAGGTCATTGAACATTGTCCGATGTATCCTCTATTGCTTAGTTGTCCTCTATATACTACAAGTAGAAAGCTGTGGTGTCTCACGGACTACATTACCAAGAAAAGGGATGAAATAACGACTGAGCAGAATATTGTCTCTATATTTCTTGAGGATTTATTTATTTAATTTGCTATAAATGAAACACCATCCACGTCACCATCTATGGATTACAAACATTTCACAGGACAAAAAAACAGAAACATACCACATTTCAAGCATTTCAATGTCAACAGCAACACATTTACAAAACCATCACAATCACTTTCACCATAAAAGGTGCATCGCATCTACCGTATAATATCACCACCACCGCCAGAACCACCACCACCACCACTCTCAAGAGCAATTCTGCCACAGTAACCTTTTAATCATCAGTATCCTTATGATAGAAAGTAAATGAATGATTAAATAGTACTGGCACAGGCGACCGTATGATCTTGCCCCACACACCGATCACTGTAGTAATAAGCAGAGTATAACCGGAAGAAAAATAGAACTGCCTGCAACTTATTGGGGAAATGAAGACAAAGTATGACATTAACCTTGTTGGTTAAACCGTGCGTGGCTGCGGCAGAACTGAGCAGCGAGTCATTTGCGTGTTTTACGGTGTAATTAAAGTGATTTGCCGCATCAAGGTCTTCACCCACTCACGTTATATATTCGTGCGTTAGGTGCCGGCAGGCGCGCCAGTGTGATTCTATCTTCAATGAAATAAATCATGATTGAATGACTCGCTGCATATTGATATGCAATATAAAATATAAATGAATTAATGTTATCATGCATGCTGCAGTGTTTTCCATCATACAAACTTAATAATGCAAATATTTTTTTCACAACCGTATACTGAAATAACAAAAATTATCGTAATTTGATACACATTAAAATATGCATGACTTCACATTATATATATATATATATATATATATATATATATATATATATATATATATATATATATATATATATATATATATATATATATATATATATATATATATATATATATATATATATATATATATATATATATATATATATATATATATATATATATATATATATATATATATATATATATATATATATATATATAGAGAGAGAGAGAGAGAGAGAGAGAGAGAGAGAGAGAGAGAGAGAGAGAGAGAGAGAGAGAGAGAGAGAGAGAGAGAGAGAGAGAGAGAGAGAGAGAGAGAGAGAGAGAGAGAGAGAGCGAAAACATCAATGTTTGGCAGTATAAACAGCATGCTACTATTGTTTCATATAGTAAATGATAAAAGAGAGCATCTTTATCAACACAGCCTGGGGCTAACACTGGCACAGGCCGATAAAACACAAACAGGGCATATAGACAATAAAATAAACGTGAAAAAAAATATATATATGACCGACTGTTACAATTGCTCTCAACACACATAGATATAAACACATTTGCTGAACAGACAACAAGGATATTCATCTTTGCTATTTATGTAAATAAGATCAAAATACGCGCGCTCAGATGTACAAGCTACAAGTCAGCCACTATAACAATATCAAAGCAAAATATTGCTTTCTCTCAAATAGACAAACATTATAATGTCTTGTAGGAATATTTAAAAAGAACGCACACTCGTTTTGGTACCGAGAGAACACTTGGTAGAGAAACTGAAGCATCACTCAACAAGGTACCCGTGGTAACAACACAATTCATTCTAGCATAGACAATGTCTCGATAGGCGATCTGCGCTCCTTTCCTTGATTTTACCTGCTTATTGGCATCTGATTATCTAAAGAATACTTCAGGTATTAGCTGAAGGGTTTTACAACTAGGTCACCGGACACTGGCAGTACGAGAAATTCTTTAGGGGTGAGACGGCTCACTTTATGACAGTGGATGGAGAATGGTGTGCGGTGGTTCATTGCTCACGGCAACCCGTGTGTGGCACTGCAAGGTTGCATTGTCACTGCTTTCACACCCATGAGAGTCGGGTAAACCCTTAATTGGGAAGAAAGGGTTCGTCCTGGTACTAAATGCCTTCCCTCCTCCCACAGCCTCGCTGCAGAAGACCACCTTAATTTTCTCACCCTTATTCTGTCCACCTCTCTATTGCAAGAGTGAACCAGTATCTCGATCATTCATCCTGCTTGCTTCTGTATTCCCATCTTCTTATGACTTGAACTCTTTCAAGAGGGAGGTTTCAAGATAATTACCCATGGCGTTTGTTAGAGAATAAGTTCCCTCAGTGGGCCTTTTTCTGTATTGCATTTTCGTTGACCGTGCCGGCACACTTTCTACACCCTCCGCCCAGCCACCCACGCACCCACCCACCCACCCACACACACACACACACACACACACACACACACACACACTTACGAATTTTCCTCCCCAGCGGTGTGCATGTAACAACCTTAGCAGGGAGCCGACATGACCCCTTGGCACCAACCCTGACTTGTCGCCAACATTAGACTATAAGTTTGTTAATCCCTTAACTGTCCTTAACTCTGCCTCTCCAGGTCACCACACACATCACATCCACTAAAGTTTGAACATCTCGGTTGCAGATAAGTCTACCTAAGCGCTCAAGTGTAAATGTAGATGCAGTGTCAGTCATATATGCATGATAAATATATACTGTATAAGTAATACGCACTTAGGTGTAGGTGTACGTATATATATATATATATATATATATATATATATATATATATATATATATATATATATATATATATATATATATATATATATATATATATATATATATATATATCCGATATATATATCCGATCTAAACAGAAAAAGGGTGTACAGAAAAGTTCAGGGTAAGGCGCTGCACCTTTATCATATATGTAGATTAGCTTTCGTTTTGCATAATATTCCTCACTTCATCATCATTCACTGGGGTAACGTCCAATAAAAATATATTCACGAGGAAAATAACCATGCAAAAATGTCCTATTTTCCGCAGAATATTAAATGGGTTCCCAAAACTATTACAAAGACCAATTAAGTTGAGGACGACAAAGGGATACGAGGAGGAGGAGGAGGAGGAGGAGGAGGAGGAAGACAATGACAAGGATTATGAGGAAGACGAGATGTAGGACGATGACGGTCGAGGAAGCAAGCGAAAGAGGGAGGAGGAGGAGGAGGAGGAGGAGGAGGAGGAGGAGGAGAGTAAGGGAGTTTAGGAGGAGAGGAATAAGAAGGTATGAGGAGGAAGCAGCAGCGACAAGATTGGAGAGAGGGATCAGAACCTTCTTAATCTGGCCTCTATTATCCCTGACACCAATCATCGACTTTCGAGACAGTCTGTAATCCCTTCCACACTGCCTCTCTGCAACCTTGACCTCCACGCTGACGATCCAAGGGAAGGTGTAGGAATGTTACACCAGACACTTGCACTTCCAGTATGCACGAATTATTGTAGCATGAACCAATCTTAACGCCTCTGAACATATAATGGCGACAAGACTGAACAAAGACAAGAAAGAACACATTTTTTGATGCCAGAGGTGCTTTCAATTACAAGCCACTTTAAACACCCTTTCCCACGCATTCCTCTTAATCACCCCTTTGTTCATCCGACCTCCCTAGTGTCCGATGCCACCTTTGTTGTTGCTGTTGCTGCCGCTGCGAGGGACTGAGGTGAATAGTAACTTTAGTCATTATCTATAAATATTTATCTAACTCTTTACGTATTTATCTACCCACATAATATATCATCTACTTATCAATTTACTTCTTATCCATCTGTTTATCTATTCCTTATCTATCTATCTATTCATCTATCTACCTATCTATCTGAACACTATCTATCAACATATTTTCCTAAAAAACTAATTCTTACCTATTTAAAACATGCAAAATGTACACTCAATCGGCCATTAATCTGTATGCACGCATGTGTGTGTGTATTTACCTAGTTGTATTTACCTAGTTGTAGTTTTACAGGGCCTGGGCTTTATGCTCGTTTGGCCCCGTCTCCATATCTACACTTATCCAATCTTACTAAGATGTGTGTGTGTGTGTGTGTGTGTGTGTGTGTGTGTGTGTGTGTGTGTGTGTGTGTGTGTGTGTGTGTGTGTGTGTGTGTGTGTGTGTGTGTGTGTGTGTGTGTGTGTGTGTGTGTGTGTGTGTGTGTGTGTGTGTGTGTGTGTGTGTGTGTGTGTGAGAGAGAGAGAGAGAGAGAGAGAGAGAGAGAGAGAGAGAGAGAGAGAGAGAGAGAGAGAGAGAGAACATTTTCATTCCTGGCATCCCTAATCTGAGTCATCGCTTCTTCGTGGGCGGAGTGGTTAGGGGAGGAATAGTCACCGCCACTGCTGCTTTGCCCCTGCGACGCTTGCTATAACGAAGACAGGTCTTATTACCATTAAGACTAACACATGAACGAGAGGAAGGTGTGGCAAGGAAAGGGAGAAATCACAGTATTGGGTTAATGACGGAACACGAGAATTACGATGTTATCTCCTTGTGTCTCAATGTTTCCCTTTCTCGCGTTTGCTTTACCGTGTGTGTGTGTGTGTGTGTGTGTGTGTGTGTGTGTGTGTGTGTGTGTGTGCAAGACGTATCCCATTACACTCTTCTGCCAGAGGATCCTATTAGCTTCATTAGAAGACCGTACGGGGGTGGGAGAACGCCTCTCCTGGCACATACTATACTGCTGTACCACACTGCGTCAGCCGAAGCCGCCAACGCACCACTGTTATCCTTCACTCGATCTCTCTGGAGCCTCAGGACACCCATGCCATCCACCGCCACGGCCCTCCCACCTAACGCTTTCGTTCTCCAGGCAACATTGAGCCATGAGAGAGAGAGAGAGAGAGAGAGAGAGAGAGAGAGAGAGAGAGAGAGAGAGAGAGAGCAGATAGTGACGTAAGAATTGGTGATTATTAACGCAACATGTGGAGAAGGGAATAAGGCGAGGATGCATCGATTCGATAATAAGAGGAATGTTTTATAGGCAAACCTGGAGACCCTTGGGCGCTTGTGAGGCAGCAGGGAGGGAAGCAAGGCCGTAGGGGAATGACTAGTTAACCAAAAAGCGAAGCAAGTGAATAGCGCAACGTCATTACACACACACAGACACCACAGTCACCACTGCCTGTTGCGTGACGGAGAAATATAATAAATCTTCGACTCAGACAATGATAACTCAACAAATTAAAGGCGATACAATCAGAAAATTGTACTGATTACGGCAAATTGCCCTGCTCAGTCTACACATGTGCTGGTGTAAAGCTACTGTGCACTGAGCTCGATGTTCAGGGGAAGAAGACATAGAGAGAGAGAGAGAGAGAGAGAGAGAGAGAGAGAGAGAGAGAGAGAGAGAGAGAGAGAGAGAGAGAGAGAGAGAAGGGAATGGGTAACTTGTTAGGCCATCCAGTTTAGAAGAGGAGAATTTAAGGTTACATTATGGATTCAGTGTTAAGAATGTGTGTGTGTGTGTGTGTGTGTGTGTGTGTGTGTGTGTGTGTGTGTGTGTGTGTGTGTGTGTGTGTGTGTGTGTGTGTGTGTGTGTGTAAGGAGTTACTCACTATTCACTGTTTTACCGCTCCACACTTTGATTATTATTCTATTGATTTTCTAAGTTATCCATGATTTTACTCCACATCATCATTTCCAAGGAACGCCTTAACAACCCCGCATGTATACCGTGTGTGTGTGTGTGTGTGTGTGTGTGTGTGTGTGTGTGTGTGTGTGTGTGTGTGTGTGTGTGTGTGTGTGTGTGTGTGTGTGTGTGTGTGTGTGTGTGTGTGTGTGTGTGTGTGTGTGTGTGTGTGTGTGTGTGTGTGTGTGTGTGTGTGTGTGTGTGTGTGTGTTTTGTTATTGAAATATCATTGCTGTGGTGAGGAAAAAAGCCACAAATCTGCCAAAAAAGAAAGCCCGTTACAGAAACAATGGTATGGCATGTTATTGACTGCTCGAGTTTATAGGTGGGCTTTCTTTGTTCTATTTTCTTTATCTATCTTTTCTTTTCGTTCGATTTTCTCTTCTATGCTTTTTATGTTCATTTTTTTTTTTTTTTCGTGCACGGTTTTCTACACACTATTTGTTTTTTACATATTGTGTTTTCTTTGTCTTTTTTTTCTTTTTACGTCACTTTCCCTGTGTCAGATCTTCCTTTTCCTGCGCCGTTTACCGCACCGCATACTATGAGTTGTCGATAAACACAATACAGACGAGAGAAAACTAATTACTAGCATCGTTACCACCGCCAACAGAGGCTCACAAGGCCACACAAGCAATCGTAACCGGCGATATAATTTAATAGTTCGATGTATCTTTTTATCAGATCTATTATTTTTTTTTTTTTCAAGCGTTTCATTGTCGATTTAAACTTTTGTTCCCAGCTTCGCAGTTGCATTAGCGGTCGAGCGTATTGTTTATGACTATTCAGAGCCAATTTTTTCGTCTTTTTTTCTACTGCCCAGTTTATGTGGACGTTGCGGAAGTTTTTTCTTTTCTTTTTTTCTAAATTTTCATTAATATTACACATGAATCATGCTCTTTATATCCACAAATGTAATGAAACAAAGAATCTTACGAGCACCTCTAGGACTGTAGTTATTATAATCGCCGCCGCCAAGCAGATCATTACCAGCACTGTCACTCTGTCATTACTATACCACCACCACTCCCACGCTCATTTTCTGAAACACTTCCGCGCAGCACCTTTATTATTTTCAAAGGCTCTAGTTGAAGTGGCACTGGTTTTTAAAGATGCTTCTGTAATTCTAGTGAAATGTTAACAAGTTTCTGCATTATCAACAGGAAAAATGCTCTTTAGAACTCTGCTAATCGTCTCTGTGGTCTTTGAAAATGGTCGCGGTGAGAGAGGGAAGTGTTTCCGAATATAGCGCTCAGACACCTGCATCGCTTCCACGACCGAAGGAAACAAAGAAAAACAACTAACAGAAGCAGTAATAACAACAGCATTAGCAGCATTAATAAAAGTAACACAACAAAAACTGTTTTCAACACAAACCAAAACAAATATCAACATTTCTACTAACGCCACGACCGTCACTGCTACCAGCGCCACCATAAATCAGCACCATCAACACCATCACCATCAATAATAACACTCTTTCCACCACCACTATTACCAGGAACCACCACCAAGAACTAAAACAATACTTTTTTTTTCTTTCTGAGCGTCGTTAGTGAATGACAGAACTTGCTTTAACAGGAAGAATGAATGACTCGAGCACTGCTTCACAGGGATGTTGCGATAGCCTTCCATTGCATCCCACCTTTACAAAACCTACAAGATCTACATTATAACACTACGCATCGCAAGGAACTACAGCGCAAAACATAACTACATCTACGCACAAATATTTTTTTTACACATTATTGAAAGATTGGATCGAGTTATGACTAACATTCAAAAGTTACGGGAAATAACTACACAGGTAGATAAAACAATGGAATGAAAGGTAAATAAGTGCACAAATAAAAGAGAAAGCGTCCGCAGTGCACAGTGATAAATATAAGAAAATAAAATAAGTATTTTTACAAGGTGAGAGCAATAACAACCCAGTGTGGAGAGGCACTATTCATACCACCACAATGAATAAGTGACCAGCAGCCGCTCACACCAGGTCTGGGCGGCGCTGTACTAGCATCAGATGGAAGATTGTTTAAGGATTGATAAATGTTGACATAAATAAATAAGGCGCGTGTTTCCAAATACATTCACAGAACATTAAAGCAGGACAAGATCAAATCAACTATTTCAATCTCTTTTTATGTTTATATAAATGAATCAATTTTAGAACAAAGTAGAAATACCATATTCTTATCCTTACAATTATTTTTAGTATCAAGTAGTAGTAGTAGTAGTAGCAGCAGCAGCAGCAGCAGTAGCAGTAGTAGTAGTAGTAGTAGTAGTAGTAGTAGTAGTAGTAGTAGTAGTAGTAGTAGTAGTAGTAGTAGCAGTAGTAGTAGTAGTAGTAGTAGTAGTAGTAGTAGTAGTAGTAGTAGTAGTAGTAGTAGTAGTAGTAGTAGTAGTAGTATTGAGTCTACGATTGTGGTGATAGTAAAACCTGGCACAGAAAAGGAAAATTAACATCTGCAAAAGCAATTCCAGAGAGAAGCATGAGCCGACCGCACAACACAACACAACACAACACAGCGCCCGTTTGAAAATTTGTGGTTCTGTTCTCGTAAATGCAAACCTAAACTGATCACTGTATGGATCTAAATACCACGCCATCAGTTTGGCATTACTGTGGAAATTAAGAGAAGATTTTTGTGGTAGTACGTAGTATATTCTCTCTCTCTCTCTCTCTCTCTCTCTCTCTCTCTCTCTCTCTCTCTCTCTCTCTCTCTTTAAAGATCACAATGTAGGGCAGGTTTAGGTTTTTGAAGAAGAAATACTCATACAAAATCAGACCATAAGATTGCCTAGAAAACATTTGCTCATAAATTAGTTCATGCATAAGACAAGTTTTCTCAAACAAGACATGTGAAATCCGTAGAAGTGACTGCACAATGGGCTAGCACCGACATTATGACAGATATTTTAGTTACCCCTTCAGCGTTGCAGGTTTTTTGTCGTCATCTCGGTCTTGAAGGAGAGACTTATCTAAATTAATTTTGTTAAAATAACAAAATAGTATCATGAATTAACTAACTACTACCTTTCACCACTTATATAATACATTCCTTAAAGAAATCCATAGCTTTAATAAACAAATTTGTGTGTTGTACTTTACTGTAATAGTGCCAACCTTCATTCATAAGTATTACAGAAACAGCGATACGACAAAAAAAACTTTATATATTTAGATACATTCGCATTACTATTTGATCTCTTTCTCTCTCTCTCTCTTTAAAAAAAATAAAATTCTATAAGTAAGGCCTAAAGTCACGAGTGCCTTGCATCAACCTGTTTTCACAGGATGTGGTTGATCAGAAACTTTTTTTTTTTTATCTCTTTTGGAAGTTACTAATAGTCACAATTAACTTTCGCATATTTGTCACAATAATAACAGAACTATTAAAGAAATAAGTGCAAGAACTCCACTGTGTTAGCCTGGGAATTATTTTGTATATCCTCATTCGCCTGTGATAATATATAGTGTATCAAGCAAGCAGTACTCACATCTCGTCCCTTCGCGGATCATTCCTCATGGTGGCGGCAGGACATGTATGCCAGGGCCCCGCCAGGCCAACATAAGGGACTCTTTAGCATTCCACACAGCCATTGTTCTTTCTTCCACTGACATTACACATGCCGTCCATCCCTTCCATTCTCATCGGCCGGGCGTGTCCTGAAGCTACACTTGTGACGAGTCTGACGCAGCACTCGTCACACTCGTTACATAAAAGTGACGTATCTCGATTGACTGTCCCTCTCCTTAGTGTTCCTGTGGGAAAGAAATGAGAACATCATAAAGAGTATATATACACATAACAGTGACATGATAGTCCGCAACGTTTTCAGACTTGCCATTGTGTAATTTGTAAGGAAAGAGGCAGACAGATAGCATTTTCTATAAAAAAGAGAATATATATATATATATATATATATATATATATATATATATATATATATATATATATATATATATATATATATATATATATATATATATATATATATATATATATATATATATATATATATATATATATATATATATATATATATATGTGTGTGTGTGTGTGTGTGTGTGTGTGTGTGTGTGTGTGTGTAGAAAGTTATTCGCAGTTTGGATAAAGTATGAGAACATTTTGCCCACTTTGAGTTGCAAAAAACAAAAGTAAATAATAAATCCGTCTTCAATCACTTTATCAGATTGTTTCATATGTTTCATATTAACATGTGCACGTTAATTTTTATAGTGCTACGTATCTACACAATAATGGCCATAAAAGCAAGTCGTGGGTTCCTCCTTCTCTGGGACTTCAACACAAGACGACCCTGACGGCACCACCTCACCTTCACCCGCGCGACCTTCGCCCACACACGCCCGCCGGCAGGTTTGGCAATCAGGGGGCGTAGCTGTGACGCGTGCACGGGATCGCTCTCATATATCACACTATACAGCATTTGTTTTAATGTATGCAAGGTTTTCATCACCCTAACGCCTCTGCAGAAACAACACGTGTTCGACATACTTAAGGAGAAAATGTTTTGTTCTGATGTACAAGCTCACGCTCCCTCCCACACCATTTATAGATTTATAGCAGCTAGTTTATCACCGAGTGTTTACTTCTGTTTTTTTGTTCCTACATAGTCCTTACTGCCAGAGAAGCAACGCTCTCACTGCCAGCCATCAACAAAAGAACATTCTTTTCTTTATTTGCGAGCTCAAGGTGAAGGGCAAACTGTTAATTTTGACAGGCATTGGTAGCTCTTTTTTTCTTTTTAATCACGTTGATATTTCACCACAATCATTTAAATAGTAACTCAGCAATACAAGACATTAAAGATTGTTTCAAATTACACTATTCTGTATGCAACTGACACAGAACACAAAAACTTGCCTCCAATTCCACAACTCTATTCATTATCATCCTTTCATACTTAAAAAGTTTGTATTTACGTGTCTTTTACTTCAACAGTGCAGAGGATTTTGTTCTCACAATGGAAATATGAGCGACTGGAGTACAGTGATCACAAGGGTCCTTCACTTCATATACAAGGAGCAGCGAGCAATGCTACTGAAGGTGAGAGACTAGCGGTATAGATCGGGGAATCAGCAGCATGAGCTCACCAACAGTTACCCGTCACTCGTGATTCCCTTGTTTATTGACTCACCACCAGCAGCGGCTGTGTCGTGACGCCTTCCTGCTATACCCTCCTCCACCCTTAACGCTTCGTCCTTGCTCTCACAAACAAAACATTGCCCAGTTTTCCTTAAAGTATATTTGGAAGGAATTAAGGAAACGTATGTCTGGGAAAGTAGCAAAAAGCGAAAGAGCGTGACTGTGGGGAACTGTCAAGGCTTCGAGCAAGGATAAAGTCTTAAATCAGGAAGAAAAGAAAGATCAGAGATAAGAAAAAGGGAGACGGGAAGTAAGGAAGGAGGAAGTGAGAGAAGCAAGAAGCAGCTGAGAGGAGCGAAAGGAAGAGGAAGATGAGAGGGAACTGACCTCTTGTGTCTGGGCTTGAGAGGCGTGGGTCACGGTCAAACTTCCCTCAGTAACGTTCACTCATTCCTTACTACTTCCTGTTTCATTATCGTCTTAGTTCAACTTCCAGATATCCATCATCTCGTTCATGGGTTACGCGGTTCCCCTCTGGCCCGCTGCTCAATAACGCTCTCATGCCTGAGTCATAAGAACCGTTCAGGAAGCACAGCTCTTCAGTACCAACAGACTTTACGAGATATATAATTCTTTCCACGTGCCACAACCAAGAAAGCTTAAGGATCTGCTCAAGGTGAGGGAGAATGAGTCATCCTGGTTTGGTACACGATGTGGCAGGGGGAGGTGGGTGGGGCAGGCAGCATTATGCATCACGTCTTGTCTGAGTCTAGAAGTTCATAAATAAAATATTAAACTTCTCATAGCAAGAACGCACGGAAGCATGGCACTTTATATGGTGACAGAATATATTGTATGTTGAACTCATAGTGTAGTTCATACACACAGCAGCAACACCCTTACACAACATGAAACAGCTGAGCCGTGGATTCCCTTTACCCTTGTTAGGGTGAGCGCCACCCCACACGTGACCGCCTTGCAGCCGCTCCCAGCCCGTGGCTGCTGGTAGCTCGAGGCTGTTTTCGTAAGCTGGCAGGAGGGAGGTGGAAGACATCACCAGAACTTGGGGTGCAACGCCACCAGGATGTAAGGAGGCGCCACAAAGGACGTGGGGAAGAAGGGGGGGATAGAAAGCAGCAACTTTATAACCAATCCAGACAGTCTGAACACGAGTCTTGTGGTAAGAACTTCAAAACATCATGCAGAAAAAAAAAAAACTCGTGCGGTCATTCACTACTCAGACAGAGCAAAGGCTGGTGTGAGCCGGACATAACAGGACCTCACACCAATCAAGAAGACGTGACAGCCACCCGCCACCATTGAGCAATCGTGACGTCCTGCACCACGCTGCCTGTGAAGACACCAGATGACCATCACGGAAAGGAAAATATCTTCCTTCCGGAGTGGTTAGATGGTGTGCATACTTGATTAAGAGCGCGCGCGCACACACCCATACACACACACACACACACACACACACACACACACACACACACACACACACACACACATGATACATCCGCCATGTGTTTTAGGATTATGTTCAAAAGGGGCGTAGTGTGGCAAGCTGAACTGGATGGTGCAAGGTGGTGGTGGAGGTTACATGCACTTTTCATAACCAGGAAAAAAGATGTAATATTTGTGCATAAATGTGTGATAACAAAAAAAATAACAAACAAATAAATGAATAAATAAATAAAGTAAATAAAACCCTTATTGTTCTAATTTTAACAGTAGTTGATACATAAACTCACTGCCGAGACTAGCATGCTATTTAATTATATTGTTGCAGTTTATAAAGAGTAAGAAACACAACGACGCGACTGTGGTGCTGAATATGAATAAAAACGAAGCGAAATGAGTTTGAAATAGCGCGTCAAGTCAGGTGCATGAGAGATGAGACAAGGACAAAAGGCCTGGAGCAGCTCCTTCCTTTTTGACCACACATCCCGCACCTTTCCCTTCTCCCCTTCTCTGCCAGGTAGAGGCCGAGACCAAGAGGTCGAGAAGATCAAACAAGCATTAAACAGGATTTATTTTTTCCCCGCTCTTTCTTATATTTCTCCGCACAGTTTTCCGCCTTGCAGTGTGGTGAGAGATACCGGTGTATGCTTGCATGCCTGTGTGTGTGTGTGTGTGTGTGTGTGTGTGTGTGTGTGTGTGTGTGTGTGTGTGTGTGTGTGTGTGTGTGTGTGTGTGTGTGTGTGTGTGTGTGTGTGTGTGTGTGTGTGTGTGTGTGTGTGTGTTCAGTTGCTGGTCCATCTCCTAAACATATAACTCAATGTCACATTATTTTCTGCACACCTGTTATTTCGAGTCCCGTCTATCCAATTAAGCCAGCATTATATCACCCTAACGTTATCTGACCGACTGATCTTTCAAGTGTTAAAATCAATAGGTGTTTGTTACATTCCGCGCGATAGTCATCTTGAACTGAGATCTACAATGGTTTTCAGTGGCTGATGGAATGAGCGAGCGAGCAAACACGATAGATGATAATGGGAGAGGTGTCAGTCCACAAACGACCCCGCTCTATTTTGTATGCAGCCCACGCCTCGCCGATTATGCGAAGGGACGAGACGCGCTGGGGGCAAGGGTGGATGGGCAAGGAGGAGGGACAGTGGGCTGGGTTGGAACAAAGTGCGGTGGTGCGGTGGTGTGGTGGAGTGTGCGGAGGACATGTGTATGTGAAATTTCTGGTGTGTTGGTATGATAGGGTGCTGGCTGGTGTGGGGAGTGACGTGTCGCGTTGAGGAGGGAGTATGGGATGGTTTTAGATGATTTGGTAAATGGAGAGAGTATTGTGTGGTGTGAGGTGGTGAGGTGGGATGCGAGAATGGGTGGTGTTAGCGGTGGTTACATTAGGGCAGGCCGGCTGGGGCTGGGTGTAAAGGCTGAGATGCGGGAGAGGGGAGAATGGAGAGGACGGACCGGTTTATGATCTTCACTGCGAGCTTAAATACATTACTGTGTGCACCACCCGGGGCTAGGCAGGCGCCGGGATGTCCGCGGAGAACACTGACGGCTATTTTTTGGGGGCTGGATGGGGAAACGAGACTAGCAACGGGCTACAAAGGGGAAAAAAACAGTTGTTGTCGGTTTCTAATGCAGAAATTAGGAAATACTCAAAACAACGACACATCTGGTGATAACAACAGATGATAAAACATAGAAACAAATAACACTAATTTCTCGTCCGCAGTTCACAAATATATATATATATATATATATATATATATATATATATATATATATATATATATATATATATATATATATATATATATATATATATATACATATATATATATATATATATATATATATATATATATATATATATATATATATATATATATATATATATATATATATATATATATATGTGTGTGTGTGTGTGTGTGTGTGTGTGTGTGTGTGTTTAAGATTTTGTTAGGGTTTACCTGTTTATGGTTAATGGCAAGAAACACTGGGGATTTTCTTTACACACAGATATTTGAGCAGCACAGCCTCATGAGAAAGTCCCATGCGGTGCCGTAAAAATGTTTCAGTCCCGCGTGAGCTTCTCTCCTGACTCACCCTCCTCCCCTCTGACACAGCTTCCCCTGAGGTTGGCGGTGCGTCATCAGTCTTTTCGCTGCACAATCCATTTTAGTATTCACCACGATTTGCACAGCCTCTCTACCTCTTTGTTAACAAGAGAACGTTTAGAGATAAAATCTGAACGTAATCGTTATTAGAATCTATCGAAATAAATGTAGTGTAGTGCTAGCGCCATCCACTGATACATTACAACACACGTTTCTTTATGGATATAGTAATCATTCTCATCACTTCGAAACATTAGTGACTAAATTGTGCCATTGGTAATCGTGTGTCAAACGCTTAGTTGCACGCAATACTTATTAACATTCACACTTATGTTGATCTCAAGTGTTCCCCTCAAGAAGTATTCTAAGAGGAATCTAATGCGCGACGTCTTGGGGTCACTGTGTTATCAGGAACGCGATATAAACAAGGAGAGAGGAAGTAGTGGCAGGTGAGTGCGGGTGGTGAAGGTCACAGCAGCTGGGAGAGGGAAGAGGGAAGGAGTGGCGGCAGAGACAGGGGCCAACAAGAGGGCTGTCCTGGCAGTTCTAGTGGCGCGTGTTAGAGGCAGCGTGTGTAATCCGAGGCCAGTAGGGACTGAGTGACGGAGGCGGCAGGATGTGCGTGGCTGCCCCGCCGCCACCCTGACCTAAGAGAGACCCTTGCATTGCGTGTGTGTGCCAGACAGTTTGAGTCATCAGACGTTGTTCGACGTCCTACTTGGCCAGATCACGGCCTGTCACGATGACTTAAGTGGAACTGTGATTATATGACCTGTTAGTGTTTGAGATTGGACAGAATTGAAGTGAGATACAAACTCTTGACATCTTAACAAAAGACACGTGATGCACGGCTGAGGAAATCAGTGACACGAAAACTGCATGAAAACAAATAGTGAATGAACGTCTGCTAGAGTGAAGAGAGAAGAAAGAGGTCCTGACGACGCACGACAGGCAGTGGTGGTGGTAAGTCACGTCGTGGTGGTCGTGTTGGGGGCTTTCCGGGCCTGGCTGCGTACCAGGGAACGGACGTGGTGCGACCGGAGGTGAGTTCATTGCTACAATAAGCTTGGTGTTCACAGCAATGAAACAAAACCAAATGCCATCGGTATCGACGCAGTCTTCATTAGTCTTCTACAAGTGGAAGCCAATCAGATATCATATCGCTGTCCACCAATTTTCGATATTATTATCACTATACGGCGTCGCAAAACTGCTATAGAAGAAAGCTGGACGACTATCTCTTTTTACTTAAAAGATTTTCTGTACAATGGATAAAAAATGACAACGAATATTACATATAAAATCATTATTTGCTTAAATTTAACCACTGATACATTGTAAAAAGACGAATTGGATGAAATTACCGTAAAGCTGATGTTTTTCTCGATGCGATTATAACACGAAATAAAGAAAGTCAGAGATATATGTCTAATAGCTTACTTTGCGCTACGTGTTCCACCGACCACATCAGATTCTATCCACTCTACTATTTATGTTGCTCAAATAATTACGGTGGATAAAACAAGTAAGTAATCATAGAATACTGCATCATTATGTTGAAATTGGACCTGCTATTAATTTCTCTAAAGTGAATGGGTAGCTTATTCCGAAGGTTAACTAAATAGATATGAAGTAACAATGAAGCGAGGAAAACCGCCTAGTGAGTAAGAAGTGAGAAATCCCAACACAGCGAAAGAAAAATGATAACGCTTCATCTGTCACTCAGCTCCCTCCCTCTACTTCTCAGCGTAATGAACATAAACTTTGAACTTCATCTTGTCGAGTTTCGTCTCTCCCTGCTCATGCTCTCTTCTCGCTTTCTCGCCGTCTTACCCATGAACCGTCCTCAGGATCAAATAACAGTAATTGTCTCCTCTCTCTCTCTCTCTCTCTCTCTCTCTCTCTCTCTCTCTCTCTCTCTCTCTCTCTCTCTCTCTCTCTCTCATTCCCAGGGACTGCACCCACATACCACCTGCTTCTCTCCCCCACATCATGCGACACTTTTGTCATCAAGCTGGGTTAACTGTCAGACCCGTTGTTGATCCTCGTGTAACCACCCTTTTGCCATCATTCTCATTTAAAACGTGTTATATCTAACTCCTTTCTTCATCACTTCTCTCCTCCTTCCTACTTTTCTCTCCATCTCATTAACCCAAGTTCCTTCTTCCGTCGATCTCATCTAATCTTTCAAGGACGAGTTGCAAGCACAGACGGAGTACTTCACGGGAAGCGTCTGGGCTAACACTTGCAACCAGCCAGCTGTAATCATTCTAGCTAACACCTGCATAAACTGTTTTTTTTTCTTTTATGGTTTCTTACCATCCATGTACGAATCTCCCTCCATTCTGCGGCAGTTTGCACCATGTTTTTCTAAGTCTGCGTCTTGTTATTATTCCAAACCATGGTGATCGTGACGTAGCTCCTTTGGCTGTGACGGTCAGGGAACAGTGCACAGCATAGTCTGGTGAGGCTTCTGCCGCCCTCCACCTCTTGCTTATGTTACGGTCAAGGTCGCTGTGTACACTGACAACAAAATGCAGGAACAGCTAGCTGCACTTGTTTCCTAATTTACTCATTTTCCACGTCGAGTCTCACACTGCCAGATTCAAATATCAAACTTCATGACGTAGGTCTTATTTACGTCAGCGCAATGAGTAATTGGATCACTGCAACAAGATGAACAACACAGCGACAGGAGGGGGGGGGCGTAGCAAAGGGTGCTGCGGAGCGGAATGAACCTAGCACTGTCACTTGATACTATCACCGCCACACGCCCCTCCAACCTTCCTGACAGATAGACCACCAACAGGAGCCTCTTTGGTGCACAAAGTGTGGTGAAGGTGCCTCGCTTCTCAAGAAGGTGAATCAAGGAAGACAACGGAGCACATCGCTATCACTTAAAAGTGTCACATTTAATTAGGGCACACAATGACGAGTTCGGCAAGGCGAGCATCTCGTATTTCAAGTCACCATTGACAGCAGCCGCCCGTGACAATAATGTCATGAAAAAAGATATATTTCTATTATGTTAAGCTATCAGAAGATCAATACAAATGTGCTATTAGTAAATTTTCGTTGCATTTATTATTTCCTTTTTGAGTGAAATGCTATCTTGATTAAAAAATATATATGTTAAAAGCTCTACTCCTCACTACCTCCCCATCGCCATCACTAACATTGCACGCCACTGAGATGCAGGCGAAACCTTCACTTGTCACCACCATCGGGGCCTCCTTTACGTTCATATATTCATAATTTACCATCACTCTCAGTCTCGATAGGTATATACGTGGATCTCTTTCAGAATAGAGGCGAAAACTAGAAAGTTATTGCCTCTTGGATTTTCCGGGAATTCTGCATCAAGTTGGTCTTTCACTGACCGAACTCCACTAAAATATCTGAGTTCCTGCCTTCAGTGGCCTTACAAGTTGGTAGGATGGTTGATATTAATGTTGGGAGGAAGAAAATTTTTAAAGACAAATTCAACCTTAAGCTTGGGATTCTGAAAAAAGGAGCCTCTATGATTTCAGCTTAAAAACACTGTTACCATCACTTGAGGGCGGGAAGGCTGTGCAGAGAGTGGGTGGTAGGCCTGTCAGCCTCTGGGTGTTGAGATAAGGCTCCTTCTCAAGGACTCATGGAGTCAGACAAAGAGTGAAGAACGAGGGGAGTCCGCGAGACATGTTAACCCGTATAAGCAAAAACGCAACACAAAAGTCTAGTCTGCAGCAACTCTGTCCACCCACTCCTCCCATTCCTAACTCCCCTCCCTTCCCATCCTCTCCCACTATTCAGTCCCTTCACTTTGTCCTCCAGATTATCTTCCCACCTGCTATGTCTATTTTCCGCCCTCTACGTCGTGCACAGCCCAAGAAAACAAGGGTCCCTAGCCTTGGAGAGCGAGAGAAACCAAACATTCATCTTATCTTTTTTATCTTTATTCGGATTTTAGAGACAACAAGGCGGAGAAAGTCTGTCTAGCGTCGGGTCGCAGGAGAAACGAATTACGCGTAAGTGCATTCAACTTACGCTCGGGGTGAAACTTGCTAGCGGGAGAAAAAGTGAGCACTGAACCGTGTGTCTTCGGCCATTATACACTGTCTCCCGGTCAGCCAAGCAGATGCGTTCCAAGGTAGGGTGAAGGGGAGGTAATGAGAGGTGCGCCGAGAAAAGTAGCCGAGAAAGGTAGTGCGGCGGCAGGCACGTGACGAAAAGAAATGGAGGGGGATGAGGGAAGGATGACAGATGGGCGGGAGGGAGAATGAGTAAAAAATGGACGGCCCACATATGAAAAATAGCTCAAGCCTTGTGTGTGTGTGTGTGTGTGTGTGTGAGAGAGAGAGAGAGAGAGAGAGAGAGAGAGAGAGAGAGAGAGAGAGAGAGAGAGAGAGAGAGAGAGAGAGAGAGTGTGTGTCTGTATATATATTAGGCGGCATTCGAGGAAAAAAAGTTACATGGTAATTCCATTTACATTTACATAATAAGAAGAAAAGCAGGAAAGAATACCCAAGCAGATAGATAGGAAGAGCCAGACATGTACTGAGAGCAGGAGGAACAGGTCTTGGCGGGGAGAAAACGGGAGCCAAATTCTGCGAAGGTAATCTGAACTAACGTTGGGAGTAATGATAGATAAGGAAAGGAGGAGGCAGGAGAGTAGTAGGGCAGCAATAGTTCGGGAATGTGGGTGGCAGAAGAGGGATAGTGTTGGTAGTAATGCTGATACGGCCAACTGGATAATACGTGTTGGTGAGGGAAGCAATCTGGGGCGGTGGTGATTGTGGTGAGGGTACAGTGGTCGAATACAGGTTTGCTTGTGCTTGTGTAGCGAGGTGATGCTGAGGGCTTTTGGTGTGGTGTGGTGTGGTGTGGTGTGGTGTTGTGTGGTGTGGTGGTGTGCTCAGTGATGTGTGATGAAGTTATACAGTGAGTTTAGTAATGCCTGATGTGGTGGTGTTTTAGTTTGACGGTATTCAGAGGGGTGTGGTGGTGTTTGTGCTGCGTGGTGTAAGTGTGACACAACTAGTGGTGTATATGGTGTATATATGGTGTGGTTCAGTACATTCTGTGTTGTATATATTGGAATGGGGGTTTTCAAGTGAGTGATAGTTTATTTCTCTACACGTGTGGTAGTCTTGCCTCTATGCTGTGTGGTGTTGCGCCACTGGTGGTTATTCAAGCGAAACCGCCACCTGGTCATGCTGCTGCTGATGGTGGTGGTGGTATTAATACAAAATGGACACCGGACATTCCTAAATAACCTGCAAGTGGACATCTGTCGTCCGCTGCTGAGTGGAGGGTAACGTAAGAGTATCCAGTGGTTGATGATAAAATAGATAAACCTCCCCTTTGGTCACTGTCGCCGCTCCTTTTCCTCCTTTCACCACTGGTATTTATGTACTTCATTTCATTAGCGTAGATAGTCTCCTTTCCTCCCTCTTTCTCTTTTTTCATCCATATGTTGAATACCTTCAGTCAACATTCCTTGGATACGTGTGTGTTATATTCTTCCTTTACTACACAAGGTGGTTGAGACAGGAATGTGACCCACTACCTCCCTCTGCATCACCACAGGCCTCCGGCGCCTGAGAACGAACACTAAATACATTTCTGACGCTAGAAAGGATAGTTAAAGTGAATGCACTGAGAGAACCTCCTCTCTCCTATATCGAAATGTCAGGCTTTTTTTCGGCGTCTGTCTGAACGAAGGTAATTGCAAAGTCTATGAATGGGTAGTGGAAAGTACAAAGGATACCGAAGGATTTGTAGATGCTAAAATGTTGCACTCTCTGAATATAGATGAATTTTACGAGACAAATACGAAACAGTCACAAAGTACGTACCCAAGTCCATGACCCGCCCACTCCTAGGTCACATTGTAGCCCAGGGCTGACTACCTAACCTTTCCCTCCCCTCCTTGTGGCCACAGTGCGGGACGACCAGGGAAGGTGCAGGGAGGCCCATTAACCACCTGCAACTTTGGTCCTTGGGATTTGCTCTTTTATCGTAAAATGAATTAAAAAAAAAAAAAAAATCGAGATATTTGTTTGACATTTTTTGTCTTATTTTTTTCATGTTTCTAATTTGCAACATTTATTATATAGAAATTCGGTAATATCTTCCTTTCAGGGCAAAAATACGTAACAGATCAACATGCATTTGAATAGTTACAAGTTGTTCAGGAATCGGCCCGCTTTCCCTTGTTGATTAAGTCAGCAGGTGGAGCCACGCTGTGAGTCTCTCAGAGACCATCAGGGGGCGGCCACGCTTGAAACAACAATGAACGGTGCCGGTGTGAGGATCAGCTCGTGTCGTCACCAAACAGTCATTGGGAGGAAAAGAAAGCCACGGACTGTCATCGCCTCAAGAACGCGATTTGTCCTTCCGTGGTGGTGGTGGTGGTGAAGGTGGTGGTAGTTAGTGGTGGTGCTTCTTTCTTTACGTAGTTTTATTTCTTTTCCTGCACGACCAATGATAGAAATCTGTTCCATAAAGCAAAAATTACCCTTGCTCACGCGAGCGTGCAA
>NC_059298.1:2808053-2833053 GCF_017591435.1 Portunus trituberculatus
GACGCAGCGTGAAGACGAGATAAATGACAGACATCGCAGCGAGGACGTGTGAGAACATTAGTGTTGATGCTTAGTGCCACGCCCGGGTATGGAGCACGTCGTGTGTAGGGAGCGGAGTTGTGAAGCTGAAACAGAAAGGAGTAATAAAGATATGCAGAATAGAGCATTGTGGGAGGGAGTGGGTTTGAGACGAGCTTGAACAGTGCCGCGTGGGATGATAAAAACTTAGTCGGTTTTATCAAATTGCTCATCCTCCTCATTCCTTGTAGAGTAGGAAATAGTGGCGCTTATTCAGAAACTCGTATGAGTGATTATTCCTTGCACATCGCGAGTGGAAGGGAAAAAAAAGTTTACTTAATAATGTGACACTTAAAAGTTTACACTAGAAAGAGCAGAGGCACAATGAGACGTGACAAGCAACAATGCCGTTTTTAACTCGCGACGCCTGTTGAGCAGCTTTTATTTTTCCCTCCTTCCCACAGAGACCCGTATTCAAAAACGTTCTGCTCTCTCACCACGACTATTTTCCAAAGCCATAGAGATGGTTAGCGGGATTTTCAAAAGTGTTTCACCAGTTACTAATGTAGAAATCTTGTCACTCTGCCTGTAGAACTGCAAAACACCTTAAGAAACTGATGCAAATATATCGAAAGGCTTTGAAATAGTGGAGGTGAAACACAGAAACGTTTGAGAATACGAGCTAAAGGGTGATAATTGAGCGACCGTATTTACTGTAACTCCTTTACATGTATCACCACGTTTAGTCTCACCAGAGCGTTCCTATCCGATAGGTAATGTGTTTCACACCACATTCCCATCTGTCGGAAAATAAAGATAGAATGCGGTATCCATGTTCTTTCGAAGTGTTGTAACTAAAATTTCGTCTTAACCTAACATAGGCCGAGTAATTAAACCAATTCCTTTTCATCCCTAAGGATAACTCCTCGTCATTTAGTGACCTATTTTAGTATTCTGTGATGAGTCGTTGAAACGTTAACCTTACCTAACTTGAATAGGCAGAAGTTACGTACACAAAAAGACACTGCTGAACACTGATCTTCCACGGCAGTGAATGTACTCGGCAGACAGTGAATGCCGTACTGCTGCCCTTCGTCCCATTCATGCCGTCTGCTCTGCGCCACCACGCTCAGCTGAACCAACACCAACATCGGCTGTCCCGCATAGCCTTACAGAAAAACATTTGGCAAATCGTTCTAGATTTATCAATAAGCTCCCTCATTAATGACCCTGAAATCTGAAACTCCTCTGACAGAAAGTCTTTCAATTATCGTATGTGAAAGGACGACTAATTGGGTACAAGATTACTAAAGATAGAAAAAATGGTGTCATCTCAATCGCTTACGTTATTTTGCAGAATGTTGCTGAAACTTGGCACAAAGATATACAACGTTCTCACTTAACTCTGTGTGTGTGTGTGTGTGTGTGTGTGTGTGTGTGTGTGTGTGTGTGTGTGTGTGTGTTTGCACGTGAGAGTCTGGCCCTCGTGTTTATACCAATGTACATAATCTTACTCAGACTTGTTTCCATCACAGAAAGTTCTCCTAGCAGTGAGCACATTCACTACCCAGCCCTAAAAAGAAAAACAAACAAAATTGCACATTTTTCAGACGAGGACACATAAACCACTCCATTACCCAACATTAATTCTCTTCCCACTGACCCCATAACTTAATCTGACGCTCCTTTATGCCTCCATTACACACAACTACACGCCATCATGAAATAGTGGCAGCCTAACCCTCGCTTCCACACCCCTACACGCGTACAACACTCAAGTACCGGCCAGACACTCGCCAGAGACGCCTACAAAAAATCCTTACTAGAGCTCAAGACTCCCAGCTGCGCTCTTCCTCTTCCAAAGCGACGAGACTCGGAAGATTGATTACCGGGGACAACAGCGATGTGTGTGTGTGTGTGTGTGTGTGTGTGTGTGTGTGTGTGTGTGTGTGTGTGTGTGTGTGTGTGAAAAGCAAGAGGACAAGAGTACCTCTGTAGCGGGACTGGGTGAGTGGGCGGGTCTGCTAAATTGAGGTATAAAAAAAAGTGGTTAGAGACTGATCGAGATGACTGAAGATTAATCCAGACGCGATTGAATACTGCGAGGAAATATTCTTTGCTTTCTTTTTGTTTCCTGAACATAATTTCATGTTACGGAAAAATCTCTCTCTCTCTCTCTCTCTCTCTCTCTCTCTCTCTCTCTCTCTCTCTCTCTCTCTCTCGTCGCATAATCGAGGATCAGTTTAATACAAAGCATAAAGTGGCGATGAAGTTACCACGGTGTGACAGACGAATGAAAGACTACAAGGTCTGTGTGATGGTGACGCTCGTGTTTCGGAACCATGTTTTAGGGAAGGAAACTGATTCATGGTCATACATCCGTAAAAATAAAGATTCCATCATTATATGAGGCGAGTTACGAATAATTTCACAATGCTTGAAGGACAATATCCACGCAGAGAATACGGTGCGGCCTCAAGAAAGGGTATCTGAAGAGGGATAGAATCTGACACTGATGGCACGCCCTTGGCATTAATGGGAAGCAGGCACTGGGAGGGAGGGAGAGAGGGAGGCAGGCATTAGTGGGGAGACAGGCACTGGGGGGAGGCAGGCACTGGGAATGTGAGACTAGACTCGGGGTTCTGGTAACACGAGAAGGAGATACGGGGGAAACAGGAAAGGGGGTAGATAAGGCAACGGAGAAAAAATAATATTAATAAGTAGACTGAACTAAAACATACTGCTCGTGCCCCTCAGGTCGACAACCGCTTCTTCCTGGCCACGTCTTAGGAAGGACCCGCCTCTCGTCACTAATTATAGAGACCAGTACGCCTCTGTTTACTAACGAAACTAACACACCGCCCGCCTTGCTCTCCCTCATCCGCCCCGCGTGGTGAGTCAGCACGGTTGTTGATCCTTGTGAGACTAATTGGCCATCAGTCCCCCACTGCTTGTTGTCTTATAACGCTGACTCAATATATTCACATAATAAAGAAAAGTTCACCATAATAACAACAAGATTTTATAAATTCAGCATACATACACCTCAACACCTTGAGAATTCCTTAAACTCACATTAACAGAAACACAAAGAAAGAACAAACAGCATATCTGAGGGTGCCCACGAAGCTGGTCGTGATAAGCTGTTTTATCTAATCTGAAGTAACAGATGCACGGCACTTAAAGTCAAAGGCTCCTCACGGTGGCACACTTTCTTCGCCGCCTTCCAAAGTGGACTCTCCGCGAGATTTATTACAAATTCCATGATATGAAGTAACCTTCGATAAATAAACAAGGGTGGTGCTCACGAGAGAGCGAGGGAGCACCAGCACCTTGTCCCTCCTCCGCCTCGGTCCTGGTGTGGCTGGTGAGGCAGGACCTCATCGCCTCACCCACGCTGACCACGCCCCTGCACACACACACACACACACACACACACACACACACACACACACACACACACACACACACACACACACACACACACACACACACACACACACACACACACACACACACACACACACACACACACACACACACACACACACACACACACACACACACACACACACACACACACACACACACACACACACACACACACACACACACACACACACACACACACACACACACACACACACACACACACACACATCCTAACACAATCTCTCCCACACTCGTCATTTTTAGCACTCTAGCACCTTACACAGCTTGCGTCCCTGCCTGCTACCCTCCTGCTGCATAATGGAAGGAAAGGTGAGAGGTGAGCAGGGTGGTGGCCACTCAAGTCAATCAGTGATCACTCGTGAGAAGTGGGAAGGTATGAGAGAATTTCTTTGCCTCAATTTTAAAGAGCATGTGTAATACATTCGGCGTTTAAACACAAAATTGAATAATTCAAAGATGTACCTCCAGACATCCTTTTAACAATGTCTTCTGGACAATAATTGCTCACGTAATATCTTAAATGTATTACGGAATCCAAGTGACACTATATACAGTTACGTTTTGTATAGCAGTGACATTTTGTAGCAAGAAGAGGCTCCCTTTTACATCTCAACAAGCTTCCTCTTGCCTCGTTCATCACTACACCTCCCACCGCCACCCAGCCATTAAACTTCCCATGTAGGGCAGAGGTTAGCTTGAAGGGAAAGGTCTTCAGGGAGAATGATGAGTTTACGCGTACCACCTCAGTGATTATTAAGCTGGCCAAACAACACAAATTAATGCCTCGTTTTTTGCTGTTTTCCTTTAGAGTAAAAGGCTTTATTGATATTTTTTCCTTACTATCTGTTAGACGTGTATCAATTATTCATTTTATTTGTATACATTTTGACTAGATTTACTTTTCTCTCAGTACTTTCCTGATAAGACAAACATTTACTTTACTTGATGCTTTGTTCTTCCAAGGGTTGGTGGAAAGAACTGCAGATTTCATCTCTACTAATTCATTAAGTAAGCGAAAGGAAGGAAAGAGTTAGTCATCACTCACTCCACCTGCAAATATTGAACTTACCTGCACTCTAATGAGCAAGTTTAGTAAAGAGTGAAGTGATGAGCATACTATAACCTTGGCTCCCTCGTGTTCCAGGACTGCAGATGTGGGTGGTGAGGCGGGAACACAGACCAGCAGTGCCGCAGCAAGTGTTGGTACCCCGAGGGATGGCGCCATAAAGCAGGATGAAGAGGAAGTGGTGAAGAAGATCTAATGCCGCCAAAGATAGGATGGCGGTCTTGTTAGCGAGACAGATGTTCACTGTGATGGCCATCATGACTCTCATACCAGGTAAGTTAACGCACTGCTTCCTACGTTCATCCTAATGGAAAAAAAACATGGATGCTATAAAAACTTGTTACGTGGATGCAAAGACTTTCCCACCAGCAAGGCAAGCCTCGGCACACACGCAGAGTGAGTCGTTAGGCGGTGAAGAGGGTGGGATCATTTACGTCTTCTCCAATTGGGGAAGTCAGTAACCCTTGAAGCCAAGGCGAAGTCGTCACTTGAATGAATGTGGGTTTGATTGCCTTCTGCGGCGCCTCCCACTGCCTTCCTCCACTCGTGAGCAAGGTCGCTCACCGGCTCACCTTCACTATCGTCAGGAAGTCCACGCCGAGCCTCTTATCGCAGATGCGTGTTGTTGCTGTACCAGAGGAACAAAACATGGTCGAATGGAGATTTGAAAATCCTGTACAGTTTATTAAAAATTTTGGTAGTTATTGCAATATAAGGGTGGAGACAGACATATGTGCTTCCTTTCTAGGATGACTTCGTCCCCTTTGGCAGGCAACTTACTGCCATGTAAGCAAATAAACATGAATGAAAACTTAGACAGACTATAATAGTATTCAAATTATGATTATGAGTGATGTCAGCGACAGAGCACTCCAGGGGACATCATCTAATTAGAACACGTCACCAGCACCGAGCAGCGCCCCACATGTGCAGCCAACCGCCGCTTACGGCTCAGTGTTCACTGCGTCACATCTTGTCTCTACATTTGCACGGTGAATTCGCCACTAGAGTCGTGCGTAAGACTACAGCATTGCCCCGCGTTGAACTGAGACCCACGTGTGTTGGTGCTTCATGGTCAGAAGAAAGTTTGTTTGTTTGTTTGTTTGTTTGTTTGTGTAAAGTCTAGAACTTAAAAGCAATCTAGCCAGTCACATTTTTGCTTCCTTCTTCTTTCACCAACGTTTCTGAAGCGTCAGCAAGTGGCTGCCTTGCTCTCCTGAACAATATGTGAATGATGCGTAGCACTGATTCAGTGCCAAAACTGGTTATACAGGTGGCCAGCGTAGTAAGACGTGGGCGACGTGCGTGGGGAGAGCAATGTTGGACGAGAAGTAAAGGTGTGGGAGATATCAAGTGCGCAACAAATATTTCCACGGTAATCACTAATATTTGCCACATTATCATTCCTTCCCAGCTGGGGCTTACAAAGGTAATAAGTGAAGAGTAGGTACCAGCAATATTCACGCACCACAAATATGACGCCCATCTGCCTGCATCAGCTACTACGACACTGCTATGAGCATAAATATAGATTTTATAGCAAATCCACAAGCGATGAGAGTTAGAGGATAGCCAGAATCAAAAACTCGAAGAAGTAACCGATTCATTTGACAGTGATGCAGCAGCAGGTGGTGCCCAGAAAACGTGGGGGTAATATAAACTACTTTGGCAATCTGTGGGAGGTAACAAGACAGGAGATGGGAACTGCCTAGACGTTCAACATATTTGGAGATGTTCGAATGGGTCTTTCAAATAGAGGATCTATATGAATATATTCATTCTTCTTAAATCACAAAGTTTAAATGAGAAAATAATGATCCATTCCCTAACCACCAAGCAACCAGTCACTTCCTTATGATATGAAAATTACTTTAATAATTTTTTTGTAAAACTTGAAATAACAATACTCGCACAAATCACGTGGTCTGACTTGTTGTATTTGTGTCTGAATGGCGCAACAGCGTACAGTACAATATCTTTTGAGCTTTCGACCACGTGACAGGAAATATTAATTCCTGGAGACGCCCATTGGAGACTTCCTCCCGCTTACGCATGCCACAGTTGACCACATCATCCTTGAACACAAGCACGCTCTCATTCTCTATCAGCCACCCAACAGCCTTTCCTAGTGAGCCAGAGGGTATGTGGGTTACAAAGTTCCACTGTGAACAGACCTTCGTGGTGATCAACGGTAAGACAGGGAGTAAAACCAAGCCTGATTGTGTCCCTGAGGGGCGGCAGTGAGCGGTGACCCTACCCGCCCATTGATACCCCACTGCTTGGGTGTAAGTGCCTGTGCACCCGCGTTCTTACACCTTATACAGACTTGCCCAGGATAAGAACACCAGTTCACGTCACGTCAAGTTTATGGGACCTGGTGACGTCCTCTTAGGTGCTATTAGCTTTTGGAGTGGAGCAAGAGCCGGTCTCATATTATGCTGAGGTGGCGAGGATCACAGATAGCCTGCTATAGACATCCTTTGTAGCGTGTTGGTTTCCCCAGTATTCTTCGTAATCTGCCCTGACTCACGCACCATTAAAGGGTAGTTTCATCCTATCTCTCTGCTCACTGCTACCCTCTCCCTCTCTCTCCTCTCACTTCCTCTCCTCTTCACCCGCTATTAATAAAAGTGATGGCAGGGATCTAGCTTTATATCTTCATGTGACGGGAGGCTGAGTAGCGAAGCCTGCTTGGCGTTGTTTATTCGATGCGTTGTAAGTGCACTAACGCCGGTCAAATGACTCGTAAGTCACGTAATTATTGTTTTATTATGAATTAAGGCAAAACGCTCACCTCTCTCTCTCTCTCTCTCTCTCTCTCTCTCTCTCTCTCTCTCTCTCACACACACACACACACACACACACACACACACACACACACACACACACACAGGAGGAAAACTAAGAAATAGGAAGATAAACAAATAGCAGCAGTCCTTTTGCTCAATGCTAGACTGTTTGAAGAAAGAGAAGGAGGAGGAAGAGGAGAAAAGAAAGATAAGGGAAGCCGATTATTATTACGAGGATGGTGAGTTATAAAGCAGTGATGTAGAGATATCCCCTGAAGAGTAATGTGCGAAGAATTACAATTACGATAAAGATAGTCAATACTGCACCAATATCATGCAACGAGACAATCCGCATTTCACATCACACACACCATTACTAAAGCATTATTATACACACATCCCCTCCCACACCTTACCACTCTCTCTCCATTTCTAAAACCACACAGCGTAGTAAACAGTGTCGTTCAGTTTGCTATCAGACTGTCACATCAGTTGTTGTTTTCCTCGTGCTTACCGCTTGACTCCTCGGCTTGCATTCTCATACGCTTCTGTGCTTCACCACTATTTCAGAAGGCCTTATTTGAATTTACACGAGTTTTGAAGGTGTTTTTATGGTTCTAGAGGCAGAATGGCAAATTTTTTCACTACTTCAGAAGGCCTTATTTAAACTTACACGAGTTCTGAAGGTGTTTTTATGGTTCTAGAGGCAGAGTGACAAAATATTTTACATCATGAACTAAAGAAACACTTTTGAAAAGCCCGCCAATCATCTTTGTGGCCTTGGAAAATAGACGTGGTGAAAGAGCAAAGCGTTTCTAAATACGGTCCGATGTGTGACGGTAATATCAGTACGAGTCTTGTTGCCTAATCTGAGCAACTCTAGACGACATTACGAAGGCATTACAAGGTTTAAACAACTCTTATTATCACCCCGTTGAATGAGTGTAATTGCGATCTGGACTTCATATGTTTAGAGATCTGTGCGTGTGTTTCGTAACCGACATCACGACACATCCTGTAATGGCATAAACATCCTGTACCACCATTAACATGATACTGATGTAAGTGGAAAGAAGCGACACGAAGGCTAATAACAATTCCGGTGGTAGATATTAAAATAGTCTAGTGATGGAAGCAGTGATGGTGGTAGTAGTTGTAGTAGTAGTAGTAGTGGTAGTGGTAGTGGTAGTGGTGCTGTTATAGTAGTAGTAGTAGTAGTAGTAGTAGTAGTGCTGGGGGTAGCGGTATCAGTAACAGCAACAGTAACAGAAGTGGTACTAAATTATTCGATCACCACCACCACCACCACCACCACCGCTACTACTACTACTGCTGCCGCTGCTGCTATCACTGCTACTACTTTTGTTGCTGCTGTCGCTTTTACTACTACTACTACTACTACTACTGCTCCTACAATGATTATATAATAATAATAATAATAATAATAATAATAATAATAATAATAATAATGATAATAATAATAATAGAGGTAACAATAAAATAACTACAAACAGTAAAAATAATAACTAGTGAAGATAGATTACAAGCACGTACGTTTATCTGTCCTTATCATGAACACAACGACACTTTTCTCTCGTCTGTCATCATCTTACACAAGCTTCTCTGCTCGCGCCCCTCGCCCTCACTCGAGTCCACTTATTCCCCTCCCTCGCTCCTGTCTTCCTTGTCCCCCCTTCCCCGAGGAAATTACTCTGCCCTGCCTCACTATGTCTGTAACTGTCCCGCACACAGCCTCCACTGTTACCCTGACCGACTGTTCCCACACACCTCACTCTGCCCTTCAACCACACTACGCCCCTCTCACCCCCCTGCCCCTCTTCCTCCTCCTCCTCCTCTTTCTCCTCATCCTGAACCACAGCCATCTCCGCAGCCCACATCCCTAGCCATCTCCTTTTCGTCATGCCCATCATCCCCTTCCCGTACCTCTCCTTTCCATTCCCTCGTTCTTCATGCTTCTTAACTTTCCTTCATTTCCTGCTGTTCCTATTCCTCTTTCTTCCTCACGTTCGTTATTCCTCACATAAGAGCCGCAACGAAAGTACTTCACCATCTTTCTCCTTTTGGCTCGTGTTTCACTGCTGTTCACTCCCTCCATTGTGTGGGGTCTCACTCACACCTCTCCCAATCAACACACCAGCTTAACCCTCACCTTCAACCTTCACCTTCCCTTAAAAGATATAATCCCCTCCCTTATTCTCAATATATCTCTCCTTGTCTCTTCTTATCACTACCAAATGCCTCTCTTCCTTCTATTCCTTTTGCATACGGTTCCTTATAGCATACTGCTGGTCTCCATTTTTTCATTTAAATTTCATACACATGTTCTGTTGCTGTATGTTGAACTCTACTCGGCCAGTCCCTCTTAAGTCACTCGTCTTCTCCGAGGGTTAATTTCCTCATGCTCTGGTGAAGCACACATTTTTCCTCCCTTCTTCGTGCTCAGTTCGTCCTTGTTTCCGGTTTCTTGTCTTCCCTCCATCGCTGCTCTCTCTCTCTCTCTCTCTCTCTCTCTCTCTCTCTCTCTCTCTCTCTCTCTCTCTCTCTCTCTCTGCATAATTACTCGTTCTTGGGCAAGTACTTCACACACATCTACACTTCATGATATTCAAGAATAGCGATAAGAGACGGGCAGCGGTGAGGCACGGCAGCCATTAAGAGGGTGACATGTGATGAAAAAAAGACATGCACACATGATGCTAAGCGATATCTGGAGATGTAAACAACACTTGTTTTGGCCTTAGCCTTCATCCCGCTCTTCCTCTTCCTTCTCTCCCACTTCGCCAGTCCCGTCCACGACCCTCCCCTCTCCCAGTAAGCACGGCTCCCCTCACCCACACCCACGCTGGCTCATCGCAGCTCCCTTCATCCCCATCCATCCCGTTCCGCTCTAGCTCCTTCTCATCATAAAACTGTATTCTTTTTCATCTAATTATCTTTTTCCTGTGTGACAAGTTTAATTCTAGTATTATGTGTTGCCGAAAATAAGTTGCTATATAAGACTACAAGGCTGTTTCGTGACGTAAATGATTTAATTGCATCAACATTTTGCTATCACCGGTTTCCCTGCACGAGTATTCTGAGCAGCAGCGGCTCCTGTACCTTCTGCGTGAGCGAGGAAAGGATTCAACACTATGCCTTGAATGGAAATGCCAAATAAAGTATAAATTATTTCACAGTTTTGATTGTGTGTGTGTGTGTGTGTGTGTGTGTGTGTGTGTGTGTGTGTGTGTGTGTGTGTGTGTGTGTGTGTGTGTGTGTGTGTGTGTGTGTGTCTGTAATCCCACGCGCACAGTCTTTACTCCTCTGCCAGTCTGTTTGGATAGTAGTATACGTGTTTATACACACAAGAGAAAACCTTCAAGCGTTCCTTGTATGTATATACACTTGCCTGCGTCTATCAATTCACGTGTTTGTCTTGTTTATATAATTATATTGCGTGCGTACAAGTAAGATTTATCACGCTGTCATACCTAAAAAACCCAACAATTAGGCCAGTATATCAACAAGTAAATTGTCACATCTCCAAAAATATATGTACCATAATTACTTAGTTCACTGAAAAAAAAAGAAGCAACACTAACACCTCTGGCTTGCCAAATCCTACTACGTACCAGTTACTTTCCTCATCCTAAATAAAGAGCTTCGCGTGTCAGTGTGTCAACAGTCCGCCTCTCTCGTCTGTGCCAACACTGCCACCCTGCGTTCCTCCCGCAGGCGCCACTCCGCCACAAGCCGCGTCTCCCATGTCGGTAAGCGGCGCGGGAGGGATGGAGGCAACCACCAGACAAAGTAAAAAGCATGACTCACTTCTTGCATAATACTTATTTTTAACTCTGATCCCCGCTGATTGAGTGGCAAATGAAGGCTGCTAACAAGTGCACGAAAAGATGTAAGTATAAATAATGGCACCAATACGAGATTAAAAAAAAAAAAACTTCTCTTGCATTATGGTTTGCACGTCTTCATCGCGGCGAGATGCTTTGTTTGTCCTAAAACTACCCAGGCGTAAGTTAACAAGACATAGGATTATTTCAAACTTCCATTGATCGGCTCTTCCGCGCCTGTGCCACTGTGAGGACACCACATGAAAAACATGGTGTTCACCCCTTCAGAAATCAGTGACAATAATAACAACAACAACGGCAACGACAATAATAATAACAACAATAACAATAATAATGATAATAACAATAATAATGATAATAACAACAATAATGATAATAATAATAATAATAATAATAATAATAATAATAATAATAATAATAATAATAATAATAATAATAATAATAATAATAATAACAATATCAATAATAATAATAATAATAATAATAATAATAATAATAATAATAATAATAATTTCAAACACCACCGATTGAATACAATGCACCTCAAGTAGTTATAGACTTATAATAATTTATTTCAGGCACTACAAGACTAAATATAGTATAATTTCAAACACCATTAAGAGAGACGTAGTACATTTCAAGTAGAATATAAAATATGTATAAACAACAGAAACAGTAACAACAACAACAACAACAACAACAAGGAGAACAACAACAAAATTATAAAACATCCTTCTAAATGACTAACTTTGATACTCTCAACTAAATTAAAAATAAATCACTGTATCAAGGTTACCGCACGAGCTTTCCATGATGGCCACGTTCCCTTCCACTTCACGAAGCACAACATCGTTTTAATGCATCTCAAAACATAAGAATAATATCATCGCTTGTCTCTAGTGCAACAAATTTCTTCCAACAAATAAGCGAAGGTAAGCTGGCAGAGAAGGAAAACAAGCATAACCTTCAAAATTATCCACTCTTATAGTATTGGTTTCTGGTTGAAGCTGTCTACAAACATTCTAGATAGTGTGAACCAAAACTTTGGAATGGAATTAAGGGTATGTTGATCGAACACAGCAAATGAACCGTGGCTGCGGCAGGCTCCCAACCTGCTTCCTTCATTACAACCTTATAGGGAAGGTAAACCATGAAGGAAACGTATGATATTTCAAGGTATGTTTTGTAGCCGCAAAGCGATTGCGTTGAAGTTTCACATTCCTACCGTCAGCTAACATCAGCCTGACTCTCAAGCTGAAATCTCTCTGCCCTCACTGCCACTCATTTCATCAACACGCCTTACAACCTTCAACCATGGAAGTACTACATCACTAACCACTGTTATTCATAAAGCCTCAGTCTTGCAGAGCAATTTGATAAATTATTGATATCAGCAATATGTCACCAACACCACAACTAGAAAACACTCCCGCCACGTCCCATCTTCATCTTCACACTGGAATTCTCATGCAACGTTAAAAAAAAAAATAAATAAATAAAATCACGTTTCCTGGTGTCAAAAATTGTGTTATAATATTATTGTGATAAGAAATAATAGCATTTTTTTTATCAATATGAAATTAGGGGATGTAACAGGGTAAAATACAGGTTATACACAATGAGTCCGAGTAAGATAAATGTGAGTAAAATTAAGAAACAAGTAAGTCAAGAGTGGCTCATAAAAACATTGTATGAGTGAGACAAGCTTGGCTACCAAACTGTCTTCGAGGAAAGGACGGAAAGCTTTTAAGATACTAGATAGGTGATAAGGGATATGCTAATAGAAGATGAATCATGCAATCTTCTACTCTTAACTGCTTAATGGCATAATAGTCACATAAGGCTGACCTCGTACATATTGAAAGAGACGGTATGAAGGAAAAAAAAAGGGGAAGAAAGTGGAAAAATATCGAACGTAAGGAACGAAGGGAGGGGAGCGGGGACCAGTGCCACAAAGGGCGTGGTTCCTGACAGTCCCAGCCACACCCTACCTTCCTGAGTCTTAACCCTAATACAGGAAACGTAAACGCAACTTCTAGAAACCCCCTCTTATGTGTGCAGTACGTTATCAACAATGTCCGTGTATGTAGGTCTGTACATACGATCAGTGAATTCATAAGATTTCCGTCCGCAGCCACGCTGGTGGGCGCCTGCAACAAGGAGAACAGGGCGGTAGGCGTGTGTCTCCACGTGTACCTGGAGCGGGACTTCCTCACGCTGGAGGGGATCGTGTACCGGTGGAACACGATGGGCAAGTACGTGTGTGTGTGTGTGTGTGTGTGTGTGTGTGTGTTTGCTGTCCACCTACTTATTCAAACACCATGACTAAACCTCTCTCTCTCTCTCTCTCTCTCTCTCTCTCTCTCTCTCTCTCTCTCTCTCTCTCTCTCTCTCACACACACACACACACACACACACAAAGAAGCTGGCTTTTCCAGTATCTTATGAAGACATTTCAATACATTTAGTTTTGAAATGTGGCATTCCTGACATTTATTTTCACGCTCCACTACTGAAAGCTTATCTAGTCAGTATCAACCTTTTTTTTTATCTTCTTTTTTCTCCTGACAATTTTTAATGGAGTTTCATAGTATTTGCTCAATTTATGCACAGTAATTTACATTTACACTCAGTTTTATGATCACCCTTTTATCCTCAGCTATCCCTTTTGCACATCGACTCCATATACGTAACATCTGCACATAAAGTAAACATGACCGACGCTGGAGCCAAAATCCTATGACGTATCGCTCGTCAAATTTCCTTGCGTAGAGGAGTTATCTATTTAATCGTCCCCATCTGCCATCGCATAAGGGAGCTGTTCATTTCAGTAGCTCACCATGCATCAACTCATCCATTCAGTTTATTTTCTTTACATTTCTTGAAGTGTGTGTGTGTGTGTGTGTGTGTGTGTGTGTGTGTGTGTGTGTGTGTGTGTGTGTGTGTGTGTGTGTGTGTGAGAGATCTTGTATGGAGAACACAGCCACTACACACTCGTCCTCCCACAGTTTCTACCCGAGAGTCGGTGGTTTGACACAACCACTGCCGCCGCTGCCAGACCTTGACGCCAACACCACGTCCAGCCGCCTGAGGGAAGACAAGCGGCGGCAGCGGGGAGTGGGGATGCGCGGCCGCCATCAGCACAAATTGCGTCTGGAGGGAGAGATAAAAGGCAGAGGGAAGCGCAGTGCTCCTGGGAACTACGCCTTGACTTCAGACGCGTACGGCACGCACGGCTGGGTGGAGGGACCCGAGCTGGAGGACTACTGTAGGTGAGGCGCCGCTTCCTTCTGTCACTTGTTATTTTTACATTTTTAAACAATACCTTCTGGCGTTATTTAATCATTACAAATATTCCATAAGTTATTCAAGCAATAATGACCTTAACAAGAGCTGCAATGATGATGATGATGATAATAATAATAATAATAACAATAATAATAATAATAATAATAATAATAATCTGTGTCTATATGCTTGACTGATATACGTTAACTTAAAGAGGAGGTAGTGTTATTTTGTACAGAGGATGTTTCCTGTTCGTTCGCCTTTTACGAATAATGATGACAAAATAAAATAAAAGAAAAATTATAATAACAAAAACGTCAACAACAACAACAAACATTGCCAACTCTTACCTACTTTTAACTTTCCACTGAACATACGTAGCCGGGTTTGCGCATTGAGTTGCAGCAAGCAGACGGGAAATGTGCGCCAAACAAACTCGCCACAGGAACACTCTCCTCCCGCTGACATGTTCCGGTAATTACAGTCACCCAAAGCGGAGCCACAATCAGCCAGCATCACTTCCGGCCTCCGCTTATGGTTCATGCATTCCAGCAACGCGCGAGGAAGCACACACGTCCCGCCCACCAAGCCCGAGTAAGGACAGGGCGCGGCGCAGTGTGTTTTTCTTCGGTTTGCGCTGAGATGATTCATGTAAAAGATTGACGCCACTCCTGTGAAGCGGAAAGACTCTTTAGAACACGGTTAATCGTCTCTGTAGTCCTTAAAAGTAGTCGCGGTGAGAGAGACCAGTGTTTCTGTATACGGCACTCAGAATGAGAGGAGGCTGGTCATTCCGTTGAACCTTACGCTACTGACACATTGACAGGATATGATATCGTCACTATAGTATGTAAGAACTGCTACATGTTGGCTTACTGGCTTCCAATAGTTTCCTTTAAATATATATGTGACTATACCAATTATAACTATAAAACTTTACTATCATAATTTTTTTTCTATATTATGCAAGCAAATTCGAAAGCAGTCAGTCTTGCCCGATTCGTCATTATATTGCTAACTAATGAATGCTGTAACAAAAACACCACGGAAAATTTAAGAAGAATGCCATCGAAGTGAAATTGATGGCAGGTGTTCAAGTGACCATTATTGAAATCCTCACAAACTAATGAACCAAGACACCACAAAGTCAAATAGGTATCTATAGCTTTTAATTAAAATGAAATATTGAATAAATAATTCTATGTAGATCATCGTAAAAGTTCAAACATAAATCAAATTAAAAAAAAAAGATAAATCAAACAAAAAAAAAGGAATAAGAAAAAAGTGGTATTATCCTAACCATATATCCATATTTTCTGTGTATTTACTGAAACTCTCACTGGAAACTAAAGAAATTGAGATGAATGGAGAATACTCAAATAATAATAATTACATGCAGACACATAACGAAGTACGATTAGACAGATAGATGGCAAATGTAACTCACCATCATACAAATGTAAACTAATAGGTAGAGAAAATCCAAAAAATACATCCATTATAATAAAATGAAGATACGGCAATACCAGAGAATAATAAGAATTATATAATAGCTCAGTTCACCTCCAAAAATAAATAGATAGATAAATAAACATTTCATAATAGCCATAAATAAAAACAAACTCTATATTAGAATTCACCTTCAGGAGTGCAAAAGTAGAAGCGCGAAAAAATATTAAAGCTGTAATTTTCTCTAATCTGATGTCTTCTGTTCTACGCCATGCAGTTCTAGTCTTTATAATACGGAGGGGATGGAGGTCGGTTAGAATAAAAAAAAAAAACAGAAGAGAATGATTGAAAAAGATACAAGGAATGCCAAATATTCCTAAAAAGAGGATATTCAAATCAAATCAGACTAGTTAAGGGTAGTGAATTAAGAGGAAATCTAATCGAGTTATATACAAGTAGCTTAAGGGGAGAGAATGACAAAAAAAAAATTCTAAAGATCAGTAATAACAATTAGACTGGAATTAGGAAATAAAACATTTGAATTTTATGAAGTTTTGATGAAGAAAAAAAAATTGCTTTTCGAGTTGTGTGGTAGATGACAGAAGCAGAGTGAGTCATCAGGTTGTTTGTGCCAAGTCATAAAGGAGTTTCAGATGATGACTAGATAAATTCAAGAATGTGGATCGTGATGGCTATTAGTTTTAGAGACTATCACATATACACTTACTGTCTTCCTGCAGCTCTCTTTATATTATTTTGTTATCTCAAACTCATAAAACGCAGGAGATATTAAAAGTATTACAAAATGCAATAAGAAAAATCTTCAAAACACTAATGAATATAAGGATAAACTGGTGAACAAAGCCAACAAAGAATACCGATCAAAGAAGATATTTTTTTTTATAACATACCTAGATAAACAACTAATAAAGATCACAAAGGAAAGTATAACTAAAAACTTCTCATCAGTAAAGAAATTATCCTGAGACGTTACTATCCACAAGTTTGTCAAGAAGCTCCAAAAGCAGTGCACTCTTATGTAAATATGAGACGTGAACAGTAAACCCTCTAGAGATAAGTTACGATGTGAACCAAGAGAACATAAACAAAAGTCGATGATAATAAACTTGAAGAACGATCAAAATACTTTAATAAAAATGAGAACGTAACACCCAAAAGTGGATATCGTCAGCGAACATCACTTAGTAACGAAAAGTTGGTTAAGTGATTTTCAAGAGGTAGTAAGCATATATATATATATATATATATATATATATATATATATATATATATATATATATATATATATATATATATATATATATATATATATATATTCTTATGAATCTAGAATTGATTAAATTATAGTTCAAATACCAGGTACAGTTATCAACTATTTATCTCATGCCATACAATCTATTATCCAGAGATGAGAATCACTGATCTATTGCTTCGCGCCCGCCTCCCTTTAGTTAATCCACCGCCTGACCAGTGTTGTCTTCCCACAGCCGCCTCGGGACAGTCATCACCTGCTTTGAGGAAGTTCTTATCGACTGTGACAATGGATACGACTTCTTCAGGTGAGAAGAAAAAATAATCTCTCTCTCTCTCTCTCTCTCTCTCTCTCTCTCTCTCTCTCTCTCTCTCTGCTTACGACCCCTTGAGAATCACTCAATTAACTTTCCGTTGTTCACACACACACACACACACACACACACACACAAACAGTCTTGAAGATTACAAGCGGAATTTGTGATCACTATAACCTTCCTACAACAGGTCGACAGAAGCCTCATCCTACTCTCAGGGAAGGTGACAGAACGATGTGTAGGCGCACAGTACAAAATGCAATACGTTTAGTGATGAAATAGAAACATCACCAGAAACACCAATGCTGGGTTTCGTTAGAGGGTGGCGGGGAGGTGGCATGCGTTTATCCCGCTGCCTTACAATACTTCATCAACTTCTAAACAGTACAGGACAAGACTTACCCAGCGCATGCACCGTACTAGACTCCGCTGACTCATTCTTGCCAGCTCTTCTTGGCACTTCCTTGGGAACACAGGGCGAAGCCTTCCTCCACACAGAAACACACCGCGAACACTAGGCAGTCCCTCCATGGCAGAGGAGTATCAGTGAGCCTTTTGTGTTCGACTGCTCTGTTCGACTCACAACTTGAAGCTGCGAATTCTCAGTTCTCAATTTCTCTTCAATCCATGCTCTCTAATATTCCTCCCGTTCCTTGCCATTTCCTTTTGCCATTTTATTACTAAAACATAATCAATCTAAAGTTAAATTTTCCATTAATGTCTTGGTATTACACAATCCAGTGTTGCAGTTCCTTTCTCACCAGACTGGGAAGTTTCGTGCCTTTGGTCACCCAGGCCCCAACCATCTTATGTTTGGGCCGCGGTCCAGAGTGGGAGCCTCGATCCGCGGGATAGTCGTCCCTCTGTCTCCCTCCATCTTAATGTTGTTTTCTCAATTATTTAAAACTGTATAGACTTCTCAGCAAATATTTCAACTAATACTACGTTCCCCTTTCTGTCTTTTTATTGCAAAGTATGGTTTATGGTATTTATTCCTTTATGAAACGCTACCGGAGTTAGTAATCTACGTGTCCATAAGGAATATGGGGTTTGGAAACGGAAAGAATGTGATCCATTTTCAAGACCAATCAGTAACTAGGTATTCGCCTAAATATAAGAAACTCGGGAATAACGTTATGCTCATAATAATGACTCCATGAACACTTGAGTACTGCAGCTTTATTTTAGTGTCAGTTGTGCATCATATACGGTCTAGTATTCTGAACATAATATACGTAAATATTCTTTGATTCAAATAACTAGTAGGAACTTTTCTTCACAGATATCGTCACCTGCTACACTCTCTGAGTCACGTGCACCACTACCTGTGCCACACACCAGAGGACCGATCCTCCAAATTTCTACGTAAGTATACTGAAGGATATATGCTTATGACGCAAGTTATGTAACATCTTGAAAAATTAATGAATTATAAAATCTACAGGGATTTCGTAAGGAGCTAATCACAAGGCTTGGTGACATAGGTTGTCCTTGTAATAGTCACTGTTAACACCGACCATAATAGCATACCTGCAATATACTTGAGCTTTCATCAGTCTATCCGTGGCTAAATCTCTGAAATCATGGAATTCACTGCGAAGGGAGAGGCAGTAACACAGTTAGCAGTGTCGGCTATACATTGACATATCCCCTATTGTAATGTAGCTTGTTAATGAAAAATATCATAGCACTACATTACATCCTGCCCTACAGCGTTCCTGAAGCTGATTGACTGTGCTGAGAAGACCCGCGAGAAGAAGACCTCTTGTCATAGACCAAACATCACTCTCAACGTGTGGAACCAAATACTGAGGGTAGAAGTTGGCCCGGAGATCTGCGAGTAAGCCTGAATCCTTAATCTCTTCAGTAACAAGACGCGTTTTTATATTCACTTTGTTTACTATCTGTTGATTTTATACAGCTTCAAAAACTTTTGCTGGGATTAAAATAGTGAGGACTGTAGCCATTAATCTTCTGAACTCCATAGACCCTTCGTAATGTCAATAAAATCGTCTAATCATACCCAAAACTCATGGTAAAAAAAAAAAAAATAAATAAATAAATAAATAAATAAATAAATATATATATATATATATATATATATATATATATATATATATATATATATATATATATATATATATATATATATACATTATGCAGGAGGGAGAGCTGGCCAATGGCAGCAACATATGGAAGAAAAAGGGCCCACTGTGTTGCCAGTTCCCTAAAAGACATGAGAGTTAACCATAATTCAGGGACAAATGTTTTGACACCTCTCTCTTAAAAGAAGTGCACGTGTGTATGTATTTGCTTGTTTTCAATGACACAATCACAAGGCAAAATGGCATAAACATAATCTCTCCCACAGCTCCCTCAACACCCAGCGAGCGTGCCTGCTGGACAACCAGTATCTGAGGGACGAGTGTGGCATAGAGAAGGAGGAACTTTACAGGAACGTCTCGGGCCTCTTCCTGGGAATTTGGTGCCGCCTTCCACTCTATCAGAGATTCTATTCCTCGGGCACCACTAGTCATCACCAACACCCTGCCCTCTACCTCACTCTTGTCCTCGTGTTTCTCCTGCACCTGATGAGACTCCCTAACTCGTGGTGACCTAGGCTGCCTTTAGTGTCTGTGATTTCCCTCGCATTCTCCAAGTGTCGCCGGTTCGTTACCTGAAACACTGGAATTGGGATAATGAACTTAGCGTGGTACAACATAAACTGTTGCTACATTACTTCCAATTCCAATGTAAGACTGAAGAGTCGGTGAGCGCGGAGAGAAGAAAAAAAGACATACATCGCCAAAACTTTGATGCACATATCTTGCTTGCTCGTATTTGTGATGTTATTGTGTGTGATACCGTGATTCTTATCGTTAATGAGCGGCCAGTTAGCTTAATCTCTCTCTCTCTCTCTCTCTCTCTCTCTCTCTCTCTCTCTCTCTCTCTCTCTCTCTCTGTTTGAATTACTGACGATGAACAACGCTGTTTCCTTAACATTCCAAATGGCTAAAATGATGAACCTTTCCTGAATTACGTCATGATGGTCTGTTTTACTGTTTATTGGAGAGAGCATACGTACATTGAAGAAAATCATTCTCTATGACTACAACAAAACTGTCAGTTTTATACGAATATATCAGCAAGCTTCATGACCATTTATAAGAGATATTTTGTGCGTGCTTACTTTGCATTATAACATTTGTGTTGTATTTGATGTTGTATATTATTGTTACATGATGAAGAGTCTTGCAGGTTTGTGATTTACTGTGCTCCTTGTAATGGCCGGTGCTAACGTAGTACTCCGCGGTAACCGGCCATGTATTCCATTCATTTGTAATGGCTGGAGCCCTTTTGTCTTTGCTTGACTTTCACTTATTGGATTATTATTCTCGCTGAACAACTGATGTTGTCAAATGCTTGTTGTGTTGTCAGAGTCCTGCCATTGGAACGATGGCTTTGTGGATTCAACATGCTGATCATTTAATCATTTATTTTGTTCTCGAGAGACTATCAAGGATTTATGAAATAAGATTTTTTTTGCCGTAAACCAAACTGAAAACCGAGTCTTATCATTTTGCTGTTATTAATGAAAAACAATTTTCAATAAATAGATTTTATTAATTCAACTTCAGATAAATATGTATGTGAAAGAAAATCTACATACCAGTGCTCGTCGTATTTTCTTCATCCTTTAGTTGTCTCACTGAGAAACACACATGTTCTACCATAACAAAAATACGTTTGTCGGGAAATGTGTGAGTCAGGGACGAGACAACGTGCGACTCCTGTACAGCCATGGTGGTGCGTTGGGTTTTGGGCGCCGCCCCGCCCTAACCCGCACGTCATCGCTATCAAAACCAATGCCGCCGCGCTGTACCTTGACATGTCTAAGTCACCCCCTCTACCAACACATCTCGGCACACATTTCATATATATATATATATATATATATATATATATATATATATATATATATATATATATATATATATATATATATATATATATATATATACATACTGAAGATTTTGTATTAAGGAATAGTACGTAGTTCTAAGTAGTAATATAATATTGGGTGATAAAATATATGACATCTTTTAACTAATTCTAATAATACTTTGAAGACCCGGAAACTTTCCCATCACATTTAATAATTAGGCCTTCTTTGACTGTGATGTAGCAGCAACAACAACAGCAGCAATAGCAGCAGCAGCAGCAGCAGCAGCAGCAGTAGCAGCGGCAGCAGCAACAGCTGGGATTAAACTCTACCACGCGTAGGATTCACGCTGCGCCTTCCTGTCTTAACCTGAGCCTCACCCGTCAACAGCCTCGAGGTGAACACACTAATGTTACAGAGGATAGTGGCTGGGTGAGGAGAGGAAGGCTTTAGGAGAACAGAATGGTGTACAGGAAGGCATAACAAGTATTATGCTTAAAGCCTTTCTGCACTAGTGACAACTCAGCAAATTACTGAGAAACCATCCAACTCATTAACATCACATCACTTTCTGCTTTCTTTTCCATAACTACACAGAGGAAAATGCACATTACTTGATATACAGTACTCGTATAGGAAAGGACAGTGAAATCGGTAATTTCTGTCGTACTGGTGGTGACTGAAGGATCATGAAGCTCGCTTATGGAGTCTGGAGCGGTACAGTGTTTGGAAGAAGTTTGAGAGGGAGTGTTTGGGTTAAACTGGGGCAGAATAACACCTAGAAGTGACGATGATGGTGACGAGGGCGAGGTGAGTCGGCGGGCAGAGTTGAGGCGTCCAGCGGCAGCATGTTGAACTGGTGCTGCCAGCGGTAGAGGGGCGGGCCGAGGCTAAAGCAATACTTCAGTTCCAAAGCCTCAGGAGACATTGTCCAGTACATGATGTAGAAGTTGCACATTTCATCACCGTTGACAGATCTGCAAGATTTGGAAGAATGTATTCACTTAGGTTGTTATGGCACACGGATATTCTGTGATTTCTAATATATGCAACACTTAATTGATAGTACTTCCCTAATTCAATGTAACAAGCTACATGGTGCATGCAAAAACATACTTATATAGAAATACATTCTATATTTCATACGAACAGAATAACCAACTGATTCAGATTCCTTACCTTTTCATAAATTAAACTGATTTTTTTTCAGAACTGTTAGAGACACTGACAAACATTTAGCATACCAAATGTCTCGAACAAAGCGGTACAACGAAAGCCTTCCGGCCAACCCTGGTGATGACTCTATGAATCAACCTTGTTTATAGTCTCGTCACATTCCTGTAATGTGACCTTCTCCAGGCACATACAGAAGTAGTGTATCCTGTTGGCAAAGTTCGCCTTGCCAAGTGTCATAAGATAAAATCTGAAGAAAATATGAAATAGAGCTTGCTAATCAGAATGAAAGTATTTAAAAGCAGCTTGATTGTTTTCGTTGGTATAAGTTTAAATTTACTCTTGGTCATAATAGTGGCAGTCTTGTATTCTTTACATCAAGTAATTATGAATGAATGCGTTATTAGAGTATGTTACATGATAAACAGACTTAGACTTATTTCGTTAATTATCATCCTTTCATAAAGCAGGGGCTGATACCATCCTCTCGTTCTGCCGTCTCGATTTGTTGACAATATTCTACTTCTTGCCGTTTTTTTTTACTCCTTCCAGCGCTGATCGGACAGGTGAGTGAGGACACAAGGTTTGCCCTCTACAGTGGTGGCGATCTTCATAAGCACAACAATAACATCGAAACAATGCAAGATACTCGTAAAGCAACGAATACACTGCAAATTAATTAAGAATTAAAAAAATCAGTATAATATTAAGAAACAAAAATTTATTGGAATGCAAGCAATAACATAAAGATTGTAATTTTATAAAATTGACCAATCATAATATGGTGTGGTACAACCATTGAAGCAACAAACCTACACCACATAAAACACATAAAGCACTACTCTGTGAAATAAAAATGTAAATGCTGCATAACAAGTAACAGTCTATTAGTACAAGCAATGTCCTTCATAAAACTTTAAGGAGGATTATCTATACACTTTGGTGAGAAATAAATAATAATAAATAAAGATAAATAAAGATAATCTTCCTTGTTCTATAACTACTTTTTTGAACAGCTGTTTCTATCCTGATCAACAAAACTCAAAGTAACTTTCCGTCTTCCTGGGCGGAATTAATGCATGCAGTCATGACCGCTTAGATCTGGTGGGGAGCAATGCCCTGCTCCACCGCAGAGGTGCCCACTGCCAGCGAGGAGGCGTCTTTATCTGGTATGTTCCTGAGATTGTCTCTGGACCAGTAATAGAAGGGTGGGCCGAGTGAGAAGCAATTCTTTCGATTTAGAATTTTCCCGTCAGTCCAGTACATAATGTAGAAGTTACACATTTCATCTTCATTTGTGGAGCTGAAACATCGGGAAGGAATAAGTTTTCCTGATGGGGAAAGGAAGCTAAGAAGACTAATCTTCATAAAGGAAGAAAAGAAAAAGGTGGCTGCAGGCTGTAGCGAGAGGTACCTGAGGAAGCAGGTGAGATACTAGAGTACTGATGGTGCCATGGAGATTCCCGGATGAATCTGGATGCTGACATGAAATTTGATAATAAAAAAAAAAATCGTTTCGCAGTATTTTGTTAAAAGTCATGGATCGAGTCCACTAGTTTCTATATCATGTCAGAGAGCGATGCTGTAACAATTTTATCGATGAAAGTTGCTTAAACAATGAAGTGGGATAGAGAACTGATAAGAAATCAATGTCCTCTAGAACATTTTTTGAAATCCACAAAGATCCAAGAATCCAAGAGAAAATAAAACTAAGCGACTTTTTTTTACAGATATTCAGTATTCATCTTTGATCGATGCGTCAGCGCTCCACCTACAAGAATGTGAGTCAAGAAATACTTTAAAGTGAGAAACTATGATATGCTTCTTATAATTATAAATCAATGGGGTAACATTTTTCTGATTATTATTTTTCACATAAATTCACGTAGGCGGTTTCGAAATCTACCTTGAGCAAGTATAGCGTTCCTTAATACCCAAGGATAAAACCGAACTAAACGCTTGACACGCCAACAGCAAACACATTGACTTTTAAACATAAATAAGCTCAGAGTCACAGATAAAAGCAAAGAAAAACATTTAGAACATGCACAGAAATCTGACACACCACAGAAAGGTGAATAAAAAATTTTAGCATGCAAATATTTAAACATCAAGAGCACATCACACATTATTTTGATATCAAACAAAAGCCATCAATGTTGAGGTAAAAGCCACACGCAGGAGAATATCTTACCCAATTCTGGTGATGCGATCCCTCTTGCTCTCCATGGTGCAACGAGCGGCCTGGAAAGAACCAAGAGGTGTTATTCTTATTCGTTATGGTCATTGCACTTCCTTCCTTTACATAACTATTCTGTATCTCACTAGCCTGAACATTTTCGCTAGTTATTCATCTTCCCAAGTGG
>NC_059298.1:2838053-2840553 GCF_017591435.1 Portunus trituberculatus
AAAAAAGAAAATAGCAAATTAAACGTCAAATAAAAAAAAAAAAACATATACAAGCCTTGAAAGACCAAAAAAAAAAAAAAAAAAAAGTCACTAGAGCTATTCCCTGACTTTCTCTTTTTCTTCCTTCTGGCGCCAAGAGGAAAGAGGAGATAGCGACGCCTGGCAGTCTGAATACAGTCAAGACCACGGCCCATACTTCCCCCCTGCCATTATCGTCCCCCCTCCTCTCCCGTCCCCTCCACTCTCTTCTCCTCTTCTTTCCTCCTCTCCCACGCTATGTTTCCTGTCTAGCAAACACCTGAGTCACACTACGAGGAGTGGAGGACTAATGAAGGGCAAGGGATCGTCAACACGCCTCAGCTCTACCTTATAAAGACGAAAACACTGAGGTGAAGAAAAGGGATATTTTCCTAATGTACAAGGAAACATCAATGCAAAATATAACAGACGTGGTTATGATAAATGTGAGTTAAAACATGAAAAATTAATGAAGAAAAGAACGTCAGAATAAGCACAAACTCTCATGAAAAGACTTACACAAGATCTCGATCAAACAAAAGTTATTTTTCATCAGCCATGCATGTCAAATGTTTTAATTCGCCTTCCAGACCAAGCGTTGAGAAAACAGTAATAAAACCATAAATATTTTCCTGAAAGTTGCAACGAACAATGATGAAAGCTTTTGATATTCCTTATCCTGTTTACCTACCAGAGTGTGACATGCACCATTATCGAGTATTAAGAAGCTACCACACACAACATACACACACATCTGCGCGCACACACACGTCATTAACGCACGCACAAGTACGGTACACATATTTGGGCAGGACTGATAACCATGAACCTGGTGTGCAAGGGTACACCTCAACCTTTCATGAAATACAAAAATGAAATAAAATAAAAGAGGAGGAAAAAAATTATGAGAAAACAAAAACAAAAAGAAGCCCCCCAAAAAAACAAATGACACACTTCAGTAAAACGTTGGTAATTTTACTCATGGTATTTCCTTCTTTGATACAGATTAACTCTAAAATTGTCTTCCTTTGCGAATCTGGATGCGAGATAAGAGAAAAAAAAAAAAGATATATATAAATATAAATATATATATATATATATATATATATATATATATATATATATATATATATATATATATATATATATATATATATATATATATAAAGACTCCCTAGGTACATCTTAATATTAAAGGCAAGCACTGACTGTAAGCAAGACAGGTAAGCAAACAAATAATGGCAAACTCATGAGCAACCATTAAGATCATGTTAATAAAAAACAAGTAGATGAATATGAAAACACCTTACAATACTTAGTTCAAAGTCTTACAGTTCCCTTGAGTCTCGGTGCTGGTCTGGGAGGGTCACCTGATGAACTAAAGAAAACAAATATATAAAAAGAAAGTAACAAACGAGAAATCAATCTGCACCAAAGTAAAAAACTAAAAAATAATCAACATCAAAATAAAACTAGAACAGCTTACTAAATGTAGACAACATACTAAAGAGAAAAGACAATACTGTAGAGTAAGAGCAAGATAAGTGACTCTAAACATTAAGTTGTGTCTTCTAAATCCATCTAAGTATAATAGGCAATTTTTTTTCTCAACTACAAAACTTTCTTACGAGAGGAAATACGTCAGTGTACCCTCTCACGCTCGCTTATGGCGCATGGAGACGTAGTGTAAGTGGAAAGGGTGGAAATTACGTAAGGAGAAATAAGAGCATCCATTGTTTATCTCCCTCTCTCTGTGCTTTTTTACGTAAACAGTAAGTTACTCCAAGATGAATTCCCCACACCGATATTCTACGCATACGTTTCTCATGGAAGTAGATTAGTTTAGAATAAGTTAAGAGGGTCTCTCCAGAAAGAATTACTCGCGGCTAAAATTTACATAGAGAAATCTTGGCGCTGTGGAATTCGGGTACAGTTTGCATCCTCTTCAGTGGGAATACGAGCAGTTCTGTGGACATTTATGCTTTCTTTTTTTCTTTTCTTTTTTTTTACACCATGTGGGTTTTTCACGGGAATTTATGGGCTAAAGTGGATATTCTTTTAGGGTATCTCCTATCTCAAAGCCCACCCGCTAGGAAACCGTTGCCCTGAGTGAGGAAGCCCAATCTACACTCGGACAGTGGACAATATTCGAACCCGTGCGCTTGGAGACCACTCGGAGCCCAAAGCACGCATGGTTCCACTGTACCACTACGGCCCCTAGATTCCTAACAAGTGAAGAGGAAATTATCGAGAACTACATTGTCCTAAATTATCCGTACTTATGCTTCACGTCACGTACCAATTAACATACTTTCCCAAGGTATTGCTACATTATTAAATCAATTTCCTTAATTGATACCTTTACCTTTTTATCCGTCGTTATGACATCATGACCTCTACAACAGCACTTTTACTGCAAATAAAAGGCAAAGGCAAGCTGTTCTTTGTCCCACTGAATGCATGACTTCCGCTGCCGTCCCCT
>NC_059298.1:2845553-2870553 GCF_017591435.1 Portunus trituberculatus
TAAACAGACCACAGCTTTATCTTTTAGGTTTTATCATTTAGTTGTACTGGTTTTATAAGCTTTATCATTTAGCTGTACTGTTTTTTTAGAGATCACTGTACTGAATGTTCCTGTTGCCAGGTGGCCACGACAAAAACACTTGCACAGGAAAGCCCTCTCCCACCTGTAGCCCACACCTGCTGAACAGAATACATTACGTACAAGAGAGCGTTGCTACATATACATTCAAAATGGAGTACTGTAGTTTGACATTACTGAGTGATCAAACAATATTAGGGACTGCTATTTATGTTTAGTAATTATCAATATTACATCACCCGTTGAGAGTGAGCTGTAGCAATCACGGCCAAGTGACAACAGGGAACAAAGCAGCATACCTAGATGTGTCAGACAAAACACTCAGGCAGATCCATAGAACTCTGTATTATAGTTGCCGAATTTATGAATGGGACTACATAATAACGCCACGAAGCTAAAGGAGTCACATATAATCCACATTAAAACCCATGGTCAGAGATCAAGGAACTTAGACTCGGCGCATACAAGAGTTGGAAACATGAAGTCTTGTCAATATTGTACGCTTGTGTTTTGATTATGAGAAAGAGAACAAAGAAATGTTTGATTATTTCTCATCAGCAACATCCAGCAGCCTTCGTCTTCCACAAAAGTAAGGAAGGAAACGATAAAAGTTTACTACAGAAATCAATTATTTTTTTGTTCTTTTTATACATAAGCCGGCAAGCAAGTCGTGGTCCGTTAACTGGTGAAGCAAGTTCTGCAAGTGGCATGGAAGGAGAATTGGCCACACCTCGTCTATGTGTGTGTGTGTGTGTGTGTGTGTGTGTGTGTGTGTGTGTGTGTGTGTGTTCGTATGAACTCGTCAGCTTGTACATAATGTAAAGTCGACAAGGTTAGGTCACGTATGCTCCCGTCATTGTGGTGCTACATTACTCCTCTTACTATTAATGGCTGCCACTTGGTCACGCTGTCCTCATTCAGACTCACTGCTGCCTCCTACATGAAACACTCGACACTCCTACTGCTGCTACAGCTTCTGCAGCTTCTGCTACTACAACCGTAGTTACTATCACCACTACTACTATCACTACTTTTGCAACAACAACAACAACAACAACAACTACTACTACTACTACTACTACTCCTACTACTACTATTGTCACTACTACTACAGCTATTATTATAAGTATACTACAACTACTACTACTACTTTACTACTACTACTACTACTACTACTACTACTACTACTACTACTACTACTACTACTACTACTACTACTACTTCTACTACTACAACTACTACTACATATAAAGATTTTTTTTTTCTGAGAGCACTGAGCGACATTTGAGCACAATGCATTCATAGCTAAGCAGATAGTAACCCTGAAGAATGATATCCATTTTTTTCTGTTTGTTATTCCATTAATCCCTTAAGTACTGTACCAGGTGGCGTTTTCATATTTATTCCGCTTCCTATTTGGCGATTTTATAAATCTTAAGAAACTAAGGTGAGGATTACAATAGTGAAGACTGTGGCCATTAATGTTCTGCCCTCCATACACCCTTCCTGATGTCAATAAAATCGTCTAATCATACACAAACCTCATGGTAAAAATACGTCCCAGTATTGAAGAGGTTACACTGCAGACAGGCATGATCACACTAGTTAAACGCAAAACAACTCCATTACTAACAACGAGACGGGCTTTAGGCGGTAGAGGGACGGGGAAGTGACAGGAGGAAGAATGGGGAGGAGAAGGGATGGGGAGACACACTAGAAACGGTTACATCACTAAGCTTACACCGCTATCTTTGTCCACCTGACGCTACACGTATGCAGTACTAGTGGCTCCCTTTTTGCTTACTGCGCACACACACACACACACACACACACACACACACACACACACACACACACACACACATGCACACGCGATATTTGGCGTCTCCAGCAGAGAGAGAGAGAGAGAGAGAGAGAGAGAGAGATGCAGTGTTGCTTCCTACAAAAAAAATTATGAAAGCAAGTCACTCGGCAATTGTGTGGAAGTATGAGAGGCGCAGTGGTGAATGGTGAATGCACCTTGTTGTTTGGCGGGAGCCGGTACTTGTCTCTCACTCACTACAGCAGTTTCACGAGGAAGGTCACCGCCCTCATCATTCTGCGCTCCCTTCCCTTCCTACCACCAACTCTTCGCCCTGCAGGCAGTCCCAGCGGTTACATCTCCCCGGTGTACCGCGTAGACAGGTGCTGCTGCCGCCTTTTGTTGTTATTGTTGTTGTTATTGTTGTTCTTGCTGTTGTTGTTGTTGTTTTTGTAGTTGTTGTCGGTGGTGATGGTGGTGGTGGTGATGTTGTTGTTGTTGCTATTGTTGCTGTTGTTGTTGTTGTTGTTGTTCTTGTTGTTTTTGTTGTTCCTGTTGTTGATGTTTTTGTTGTTGTTCTTGTTGGTGGTGGTGGTGGTGTTGATGATGATAATGGTTTTTTTTTTCTTGTTATTGTTGTTGTTGTCGTTGTTTTTGTTATTGTTGCTGTTGTTCCTGTTGTTGCTGTTGTTATTGTTGTTGTTGTTGTTGATGTTGTTATTATCATTATTGATATTATTATTGTTGTTTTTGTTATTGCTGTTGTTATTGTTGTTGTTGTTGTTGTTGCTGTTGTTGTTTTAGTTGTTGTTGTTTTTGTTGTTGTTATTGTTGTTGTTATTATTATCATTATTGTTATTATTGTTGTTGTTTTGTTATTGTTGTTGTTGTTGTTGTTGTTGTTGTTGTTGTTGTTGTTGTTGTTATTATCATTGTTATTATTGTTGTTGTTTTTATTGTTGGTGGTGGTGGTAGTGGTGGTGATACTGTTGCTGTTGTTGTTATTAATACAGCAGCTTCTGGTGTGTTGGTCATGACAGTGATGGGAGTGGATGCTGTGCATTTTAATAACAGTGATATAACCTTTGTCCTCCATTGCATTACATAGCTAAAAAGTAAATCAATGCAAGTCACATTCCTCTCCATAAAAAAATTACTGAAACTGGAAAAGAAGCAAGTAACTGTTACTAAAGATGACACTTCATCCTCTCGACCAGATAATCTGCCGGGGAACGTCTAAACTAACGGTAGATTAAGTATAATTTTGACACGCATAAACACACACACACACACACACACACACACACACACACACACACACACACACACTATCGTCATCATCACCACCACTAATAATAACAACACCAACAACATCAAGATTCCAACTGCAGAAGGAAGTAATTCCATTGGGGTGAGCTGCCGCCTCCAGCACTTGACAAACAAGTCAAGACGTGGAGAGCTAAGTCATGGTCATGGACACAATGTGGCGCGTGTGACTGACCGTGGCACATCTGCAAGAAATTTCAGCCGAAACCAGTAAACTTTTGTCGTTCAGTTATTTTTCAGCATCTTCCGTCACTGTTATACCGTTAAGTGGGTGAAGGGCACAGGGCAATGACGTGTGTGAAAGCACCTACCCCATGCTAATTGTAACACCCTGTCGCTGACTTTGGCTAGTCTTACGGCGCTCAGGTTTTCATGCAATACCCTGCCCCGCTCTCCTTATACTGTTGCGGCGTCGCATGAAAATTACAAAAATGAAAGACAGTTACGGAAAATCGCTGCATTCTGAGATATGTCATCCCCGACATTAAAACGATTACTGTTAAGCTTCCTGTCAGCCGGTCGGTTTTCCTCTCTCTCTCTCTCTCTCTCTCTCTCTCTCTCTCTCTCTCTCTCTCTCTCTCTCTCTCTCTCTCTCTCTCACACACACACACACACACATATACCTAGCGGGCATAATGATACTTGTGGTTGGAAGGTACAACAGTAAAGTTGAAACTTCCTTTATACCTTCCTCCGTCTTCATATCTTCATCCCTCACTTCTGTTCCTATATTCCTCCGTCTTCATATCTTCATTCCTCACTTCTGTTCCTATATTCTTCCGTCTTCATATCTTCATCCCTCACTTTTGTTCCTATATTATTTATTCTCTCTCTCTCTCTCTCTCTCTCTCTCTCTCTCTCTCTCTCTCTCTCTCTCTCTCTCTCCTGTTTATATTCTTCCCTCGCTTCTTCCTCGTCCCTCCAAGATCTTACGGTTTCATTCACTTCCTTCACATTGCTCGTGGCCACTTCCCTTACTACCTAGACCACAAATTTAAGTGTACGTGTTTCAATAATACAGACATAATACTAACCCCTTATTGTGGTCATCAGGAGCTAGGATGTCATAGAGAGAGTAGAAGAGTGAGTGTGTGTGTGTGTGTGTGTGTGTGTGTGTATGTTTAAGTACTCGCATTGAGAGAGTACAAATCACTAGTTGGTAACTCCTACACCGGTTCCACCAGGCACACTACTTGTTAGGTGTTTTCATGTGTTGGAGACAGAAGGCCTCGTCAAGCTGTGGAGATGCGGGGATCGTAACAAATCATCAGTTTAGTTGTTCATTGAGAATGAAGAGTAAAGAAAAACGGAAATAGTCCCACAAGAATGAGGTCACCGCTTTACTATTGATGTCTTGTCATTTGAAGCAATGACATTTTATTTTTTGATTATCAGGAAATTCATCTTCTTGATTCCACATTGTTTTATGATTTCGTAAGCTTTTCATTTTAATACAAAAAAGAGAACCTAAAGATGTGATGTACTGTATTACAGGCATTTGGGTCCGAAGTGGTGATGTCAGCGTCAGTCATAGGACTAGGACTAGGACAGGAATAATTGAAAAGCAAATTGCATTAGTTGATTCTACAATACTGGCATTGTAGAAGCCTCCCTTAACCTTTGAAGTAGTCTTTGTGTATCTTAGCTGACTGGTCCTCGTCAAATGGCAGCAAAGGATTGGACAATGTGATTAAATATCTTTATGGAGTTGACTGTTGAATTTACTACAGTACAGATAGGTATTTCATCTATTGAAAGCTTTCTTTCGGTAACTTATACAGGAATTTATTTCTTATATATTATATTGTTACATTCATTTAGTTACTCGTGGCTGCACCGTTTTAATTAGATAGTTATTTTGACTCAAGACACGACCTCTCACAGTGTCTTGGGTGTCCACGTCGCGCCATTACTGCTGAGGCCCGTCTCACGTCACGTGCGCCGTTTTACAGAACTGTGTAGTGTGTTTTATCTTTTTTTTTTTTCTCTCTCTCTTATGGAATTATTAGATCATATTTAGCATGTTTATCTCTCATAATGCATTGAAATTTTATCATAATTATCATTTATATTACTACTACTACTTCCACTACTTCTACTACTACTACTACTACTACTACTACTACTACTACTACTACTAGTAGCAGTAGTAGTAGTAGTAGTAGTAGTAGTAGTAGTAGTAGTAGCAGTAGTAGTAGTAGTAGTAGTAGTAGTAGTAGTAGTAGTAGTAGTAGTTGTTGTTGTTGTAGTAATAGATGTAATAGTGGTAGTAGTAGTAGTAGTAATAGTAGTAGTAGTAGTAGCAGTAGTAGTATAGAGTAGTAGTAGTAGTAGTATCATCATGATTTTCACCATTTTGAAAATAGTACATTCAAGTGGAGCACAAATTTTGAATGCTACCACAGAAATTATCCCAGTAAATGTACCGCAGCTTGAATGACACACACACACACACACAAACCGCATCTATTGACATTATAAAAGTAATCCGGTGCGCCACTCTTCAAAATTCATAATCACATAAATGGAGCTGTGCTTTCACCAGTCCTCAGTCCTCACCCACTCACGCGAACGAGGAAAATAATAAATAGATGAAGTGCATGTATATCGTGTGGTGCGTGGCAAGCTAATGTACACTGGCCCATCGCTCAAATGATTGACACACGTGCTACAATGGAAAATAAAACGAACCAATCGTTGATTGTGAGTAACTTTACTTTCTCAGCCTTTGTTAGACTTAAACAAGTACATCTGCTGGCGCGCGGAGAAGTGTAGTCGTTTCAGCTTTGTCTTTTCTCAAGTAATCATTATATCTCACTCTCTAGATGTGGAGCAACAATTCCTTCAACGGGACCAGCAAGCATCATACATTTGGCGGCCGCCTCAGCTCCATGACGTAAGCAAGACGTCATCACAGCCGCCCACACACCACCCTCGCCATACCGCCCGTAATATAGCATAACATCATAGTAATAAATACTATTTATTATCTTGTTTGTCTTCTCACCCCAATGCCTGATGCGGCACACTCCCCGGAGTCACCACTCCGCCCATCGCGACCTAAGACAATGTCGCACCTTATCCATATGGTGGAAGGTACGGATGTGTGGCAGATGTTTATTTTGGGTTTCCATTCATGATAAAATTTCATAAATACTATATCAAGTTTTATAATGAATCGTCCCTTTCTCTTAAGGATGTAGATAAACGTGAAGCCTCTTCCTAAATGATGGATTCTACAAGACGGTCTTCTCATAAATGAGCGAGGCTGATTACTCGTGTTTAGAGCTGTCCAAAGTAATCTATTAGCTGGAATAAACTTGAAGCACTTTACATTGTATGCTGTACAATGTAATTAACACTAAATCTCTGTAATTCAGCAGGCACTATTTGCTGGTAAATAGTCATGTACTAAAACTCGCACACTCTTGCCAACCACTCTGGAATACTCACCCGCTCAGGCTTTACATGAGGCATCAGTACTGGAAACTTCTTTAAATTCTCCGCAGTACCGGCGGAGATCGCAAGTCCCGCGATGAGGACTAGTATGTCTGCACGCCACACCATCTTGTCTTCAACTGGTGGTGGCAGCTGGGTGCCGCTTGGCGCCGCTGGTGCGGCCCACCCGGAGCCCTCCCGCCCCATCTTCACCTGACGCGCAGATCAATAGCCAAGCTACGCCGCTGCTCCGGAAACCTACGCCTACACATTTTCTTCTTGAATGTCTTTCATTTTGAACAATGTGTGCTATGTACAAGCACGTGCAGGAGATTCACATACGTCTGTCATGTTTGTCACGAGCCGCCGCCTTAGAATGTGCCGTGGAGGCGAGAGGAAGCACACGTTGGTGTAACAGGTGATGCCTCGCGTGGGCTGCGCTCCTTCATATTCATATTTCTTTGACCTTCACGCAAAGTTACACCTGTTTCATTCTTAGTGTTTTGTTGTGTACAGAATTTTAAAGTTCAGGGGATAAGACACTATGATTTATGTCTTAAATCTAACGAATGCAGATTTGCGATAGATCATTAGGTGTATAGTGTGTGTGTGTGTGTGTGTGTGTGTGTGTGTGTGTGTGTGTGTGTGTGTGTGTGTGTGTATTTACCTAGTTGTAGTTTTACAGGACCTGGGCTTTATGCTCTTGTGGCCCCGTCTCCATATCTACACTTATCCAATTTTTCTTTAAAACTATGTACACTCTTTGCTGACACCACTTCCTCACTCAAACTGTTCCAAGTCTCAACACATCTTTGCGGGAAACTAATTTTTTTAACATCTCTCAGACATCTTCCCTTCCTCAGTTTCTTACTATGCGATCTTGTGCTTCTAATGTCATATTCTTCTCTCAGGATTAGTTTCTCATTATCCACTTGATCCATTCCGTTAATCAATTTATAAACTTGTATCAGATCCCCTCTCTCTCTTCTCTGTTCCAGGGTTGGTAGATCCATTGCTTTTAGTCTCTCCTCATATGTCATCCCTTTAAATTCTGGAACCATTCTTGTAGCCATTTTTTGTAGTCTCTCCAATTTCTTATGTGTTTCTTTTTATGGGGGTCCACACAACTCCTGCATATTCCAATCTAGGTCTTATTTTAGTACTTATCAATTTCTTCATCATTTCTTTGTCCATATAGTGAAATGCTAATCCAATATTCCTTAGCAAATTATACGTCTCTCTGAAAATTCTATCAATATGGCTTACCGGTTGATTGTTTTCTTCCATTGTCACTCCCAAGTCCTTTTCCTTTTTTACTTTTTCTAGTTCTACTCCATCTCCCATCTTATAGATTCCCACTGGTCGTCTTTCACTTTTTCCCATTTCCATTACATGGCTTTTGTCCACATTGAATTCCATCTCCCATTTTTTACTCCATTTCCAGATCTTGTTTAAGTCTTCCTGTAGTATTTCACAATCCTCTTTTTGTTTAATGAATCTGCACAGTTTTGCATCGTCCGCAAACAGATTTATGTAGCTGTTCACTCCCTCTGGCATGTCGTTATTTGGCGCCAATACTGACCCCTGTGACACTCAGCTGTCTACTGCTCTCCACTCGGACTTTATATCTTTAACTATAGTCCTTATTTCTCTCCCCCTCAAGTAATTTTTCATCCATCTCAATGTGCTTCCTTTTAAGCCACCCTTCTCCTCTAACTTCCTTAGTAATCTTTCATGTGGCACTTCATCAAATGCCTTTTTTAAATCTAAATAAATACAGTCAATCCATCCCTCTCTCTCTTGTATTTTATCAACTATTCTAGAGTAGAAACTCAATAAATTTGTTACACATGACCGACCTTTTCTAAAACCAAATTGGCTGTTTGATAATAATTTGTTGTCTTCAAGAAACTCAATCCATTGCTTCTTTATTACTCTTTCACACATCTTGCATATTAGACTAGTTAGTGATACCGGTCTGTAATTTAAAGGTTTTTCCTTCCTTCCTCTCTTATATATGGGAACCACCTTAGCTCTTTTCCACTCCACTGGCACTGTTCCATTTTCTATTGAGCATTTTATGATGTTGTATATAGGACTTGCTAGTTCTTCCCTACATTCTTTCAGTATTCTGCCTGAGACTTCATCCGGTCCCATTGCCTTCTCATCTAATTCCGTCATCAACTTTTTTATTTCAAGCTTGGTTACTTTAATCTCTTTCATATGGACAGTCTCTTTATTACCCTGTGTGTGTGTGTGTGTGTGTGTGTGTGTGTGTGTGTGTGTGTGTGTGTGTGTGTGTGTGTGTGTGTGTGTGTGTGTGTGTGTGTGTGTGTGTGTGTGTGTTTGCTAATTTACATTATTTGGTCCTGCGAGTGACTAGGAGTGTTATGAAAAAATGAGGATGCCAATCCTAGCAAGTGTTGACATTATAGGTTGAAGTCAAATTTGGGAAAAACTTAAAGTAAAAAATGATAAAAATAATCATAGTAATTTGCCTTACTTATTAAAACAGAACTGTTTGGATAGACAACAAGTTTAAAGAGCCCTTGTGAATTCTAGTCTAGAATTTCATAATGATATTTATTGAAATACATTAACTGACAGCTTCACACTATTCTGAACATATTGACAAATCAAGCATATATACGGCTCATGTAAACCTATATCTCCATAAATACACAAACTCTTGCGTATTCATTTCAATAATATGCTTACATATATAATCCACTATTATGAATATATATCTTTTACTGCCAATTAAAAAATCACTGTTTTTTTTGTTGGTTGTAAGTTTTCCAGCAAACTATTTCATTCGCTTCACTCTCAGCATATAACTAGTCTTCTGGAGGCTGTACGCGTGGTGGTGGAAATTTTAGAAGGTTTTGGTTTCATACATTTTGATTATTAACTCTGGACATGCGATTAGTTATCATAATCAAAGAGTTCTTCTAATGAATATATAAAAATTCAAGAAGATTTACGCTATGAATATCTAAGAACCACATAGTCAAAATACGGCTGCAAAATTTTTTTGCTGGTGGGAAGAGAGGGCAGGTCAACATGCAAATCAAGGTGTGCCAAACAATGAAGGTGGCTGGAGGTGACTCAAATTAATTTACGTACTTACCTATCTATCCATTCTTGAATTTAGCTAACTATTTATATCCTTCTCTATTTATTTATCAGCTTTTGATGTAATGCAAAATGCTCAAACAGGTTGGCAGCCCTGGCCCATACAACCATCCCTTTCTCCTCCCCCTCTGCTTATCTATACATTTAACCAATCATCTATTTTCTTGACCATCTATACAATAATAACATATCCTACAAATATTTCGCAATTATTCATAAGTCGACAATTATCTCTGGCTGACTCTTAATCTCGTTAGTAAGAGGACATGTTTTCATATTCATTGTGGTTACTATTTGGCGATTTTATACACCTTCAGAAACATATGTTGGGATTATAATAGTAAAGACTCTGGCCATTAATCGTTTGACCCCTATAGACTCTTCTAATGCCAATATAATCGTCTAGTCATACCCAAAGGTAAAAGTACGTCTCAATGGTAAAGAGGTTAAAGATTGACAGCTCTGGCCATTCCTTCCTCCGTTCTCCCTCCCTCCCCAGCCTCACCATCACGTGTCAGTCCTTGTTCTCCCACGTGTGTGTATAATGTCGTTTCGTGGGTCGTGTACTTATTTTGATTTTTGTTCTCGTGTTAGCTGTCAACTGTAATTCAGGTAAGGAGAGGAGGAAGTGTTGGTGTCATGTTACTGTGAATGATGTGTCAACTGCTGTCTAATTGTGGATGTTGAACGTGAAAAGACCAGTTAGGTAATCACGTTGCGGTGTTTCCTTTGGAATTTATTATTGTTATTGATTTATTATTGTTGTTGCTGTGTATTTATTTTTTGTCAACTACTCTTGCAGATGTCTCTCTGAATGAATGGTAAAGGTAAATGTTAAGTTTGTTACGATTACTATTTTAGCATCATCAAATCGTTACGTAAGGTATAGATTGAAACAGCAATAAAACCGTACTATTTTTCCAATATGTACTAATTTCCTACACCTTTTCATTGTATTGTGTGGGGCTACACCTGGGCAGCATTGTAATGTCAACTGTCAGCACTCCCTGATGACGCATGGAGGGAGGGAGGGTGTTGATCACGCCGCGATGTTTCGACCCATATTCTGAAACACTTCCGCGCCGCGCCTTCACTGTTTTCGGAAGGCTCGAAAGTTGAAGTGACACGGGTTTTCGAGAATGTTTCTGTAATTCTAGTGACATGTTAACAATTTTTCTGGATTATCAACTGGACAAAAACACTTTAGAACTCGGCTATTCGTCTCTGTAGTCTTTGAAAATGGTCGCAGTGAAATAGGGTAACGATTCTGAAGGTGGCGCTTTTTCCGTGTCATGAATACACTTAACATTAGGCTGGTGAATTAAGATTTTTGCAGCATCAATGTGAAAGTGACATTGTATTCAGTCTATAAGGATGGTGCATCTGATTTTTTTAATAGCAGTGACAAATATTTTATACACATACTAAAAAAAATGCAATGAAGATAATGAACTATAGATAGATTTTTCCTATAACTTATTCCTAATTAAGCAAGTACTAAAGACTTTTTCCCAACTTTTTATGGAACATCCTGAGTACAGCAAGAGTAAAGACTGGCGAGTGAATTATTTCATTACCTTTATATATTTGATATCATTCTCAAGTGTTTTTAGTTTATTATTTCGGCAACTATCTAGTTAAAAGCAATAGTCAAATCGTAGTAATAACTTCGTGCAATAATGCACTAGGGAGAAACCTGGTGCATTTCTGTTAATGTCTATTATCTACACGATTATATACTAGTATATATATATATATATATATATATATATATATATATATATATATATATATATATATATATATATATATATATATATATATATATATATATATATATATATATATATATATATATATATATATATATATATATATATATATATATATATATATATATATATATATATATATATATTTATATATAACGTAAGAAATAACGTTTAGTGCATCAATAGTCATGTTACAAATTTCAAGAAAGAGTACGATTAAGAGGGAAGACAATGGAGGACACACACACACACACACACACACACACACACACACACACAAACAGGGAAAAGCTACAACAGGAGCTGAAGAATGGCCTAGACTTTTGTAAAGGGGGGAGGGGGCCATAAGTTTTCCTGTCTTCATGTTAAATAAGTTTTGGATCGTATATACGGAAAGAAGAACGAGAGAGAGATGGACCAGAGTAGTGCTGCCAGACATATGATGGAATCAAAACGTACGCCATCGTGTGAAAACACGACTAAGGAAACTAACTGAGGATATTATATGGACAAGGATTTTTCTGGATTTAGGGACGAAAGAGGTAGTATGAAAAGGTTGATCAACGTAGAATGAGAGTTATGGTACATGAAAGAAGTGATGTCGAGTCTAATGGACAAGCAGGACAGTCTAACAATGGAAAACACAGAGCTGAAATTGAGATTGGTAGAATGTGAGAAGGTCAGTGCAATCAATCAGGGATTAAAAGAAGAGATACAAGAAATAAAGAAACAAAATGACGTACTAAAAGCCACATGCCAAAACTACGAAAACTCTTTAAGGAAATTACAGGTTAAAGTGCAGGATGGGATTGTGGACAGGGTAGAAGGTGGATTGGGTGAAAACAAACTAAAGGAACTACGAAATGAATGGAAGTAGGAATAGGAAGAGGAGAAAGTAAAATTTTCGGAAGTTGTAAAGAGACAAATTCAGGAAAACACGAAAGTCGCTGTAATTGAAGTAATTAAAGAGAAAGATCTGGTGCGGGATATAGTTGATAAGAGAAAAAAAAATTCATGATTTTTGTGTTGAAGATAAAAGAAAAATCCAAATAAATTCACGAGAGAACGTGAAGAGAGAGGATTTCTTTAGGATAATCACAGAATAATTTAAGATGTTGGCGGAGCCTGTCACCAACAAGAAGTACTAGGCCTACAGCAGAAGCCATGTCAGTTCCTTACACTCTGAGAGAATACTTTGTCTCACCAGGTGGAACTGTCAAGAAGAAGGACAGAATGATCCACTGATACATACATTCACAGCGGAAGAAATGGGCGCACCAGTTGATACCATATAATCACATCTAGTCTACTCTATTACCGAGGATATTAAAAGAAATACAGTTATGTTAATTCTATTATTTTGTCATTTTAACTTTTACTTTGTGACGTGCCATACCGTAGTATTTAATGAACGAAATCAGAGGCACAGTGGGTAATATAAGGAAGTTTACACCCCTCTCCCACTCTGGGTGGTGCCTGGCTCACTGGTGATTACGTTATACCGCGCATTTCAAAGATAGACGATACACCCTACAGTTGCCAAATGAAAATGTAAAACTATGTCCATAACGCTTTCTGTTGTTATTTGTTTTTAAAATATGCAGTATAATATTGTCTTGTAATTCGTAGGCTGCAGCAGTTCCTTGTAGCTGTGGTTCAATACAGTACATGTACGTACATGACTTCGGTGCACAGAATCACTGGGATCATATATAGCATGCTATTTTCCTACTAAATTGATTAGAACATCCACTAGCATGGTGCGTACGCCTCGGCTGAATCGCCTTGACTGATGAAAAATGGGTCCAAACAGTTCATTAATTCTGAGTCGCCATATATCGCCATGATTTGAGTTGACTCCATTCGCCTAGTGTAAACGGTTACATTAAAACTAATGTGGCGAATCAAGCCGTCTCATGAATGGTGTTGATTCTTCATGAATTGAATCGATTCGATTCGCTTGGTGTAAACGCACCCATATTCATCTTGGGGTAAAGTAACAAGCGGAGTGCCACAAGGGTCAGTGTTAGTCCCCATTATGTTTCAGATTCATGTAAACGACGTTTACATTGGGGTAAACAGTTATATAAATTTATTTGCTGATGATGCAAAGCTGCTAAGAGTTATCAAAACTAGAGAGGACTGTCTGCTGTTGCAGGAAGATATAAACAAGATTTATGAGTGGAGCAGGAAGTGGAAATTGGAGTTTAATGCCAAGAATTGTCACATAATGGAACTAGGAAAGAGTAAAAGAAGACCGATATGGAACTATTTGATGGGAGAGGAACAATTAATGAAGACTAAAGAGGAAAAGATCTGGGATTGATCATATAGGGAAATCTGAGCCACGAAAACACATAAGTAAGATATTTGGATTATCATATAAAATGTTGACTAATATAAGAGTGGCATTTCAATACATGGACAAAGATACGATGAAAAAAATCATCACAAGCATGATACACCCAAGGCTGGAATATGCAGCAGTGGTGTGGTCTCCGAGCTGTAAAAAGGATATAAGAAAAATTGGAAAAAATACAGAGGATTGTTACAAAGATGGTGCTGGAATTAAAGGACCTAACATATGAAGAACGAGTGAAGGAAATGGGACTGCCAACCTTACAAAAGAGAACGTGGGAACCTAATAACAATGTACAAGATAGTCAATGGCATTGAAAAGATAGACAAAGAAGACCTGGTACTGTTGACAGAAGAAGATAGAAGGACAAGAGGAAATGGAAAGATCAGGATGAGGCAATGTCTGAAGGATATTGGAAAATACTGTTTTTCCACACAGAACGGTGAAAAATTGGAATGCATTGGATAATTATGTTGTTACAGCACATAATGTGCATAACTAAGGAAAAATTAGATAAACGGAGACATGGAGACAGGGCACTGAGCCCCGCTCGAACCCTGTACGAAACAACAAGGTAAATACAACTAGGGAAATACACACATATTTTGCCTTATCGCCATTATACGGTCGTATCTTATCAGTGTGCAGTGGTTGCTTCTTATCTCATGTTATGTGCTCCTCTACGTAATCACGATCACAGTAACTCAACTAGCTGACGTGCATCTCACTCACTTCATCATTGAAATATTTTGAATTTTCTTGAAATGCTTCATTATACATATCAAAATCATACAAAGTTATTAGTTTTCCAGATAACAATAAGTAAGAGTATAAAAAATGTGATGATTTACCGGACTGTATATGTTCTTGTAATTATTTGTTTACATGAGATGCAGCACGTAACAAAATAATATCGTGAAATTATTGTTTTCTGAGTTCCTGGTGCAGTACCTATTCCTGTTCACTCTGGGGTTTGTCGAGTTTCTCTGTTCTCGTTTAACTCGTTACCTTCTTACCGCGGAACAGTACTCGCTATCACATCAAAGTACAGTTGCAGCAACAACGACAAAAAGTATTACAACATCAGCAGCAGTAACAACAACAAAAGCATCACAACAGCATGATCAACATCAACATCATTATCATTAACAACAACAACAACAATAACAACATCATTAACAACACCAACAACAACAACATCACCGTCATCATCAAGAACAACAACAGTAAAATCATCACAACAGCATCATCATCAACATCAACATCAACATCAACATCAACAACAACATCAACATTAACAAAAACATCATCATCAGTAGCAGTGATTAACAATAAATGAATAGATGAATAGGTAAAGAAAAATTAAATAGAAATAGAAAGCTTGACGGTCCATCTACCAGGCATCATCATTACCATCATCATCATCAGCAGCAGCAGCAGCAGCAGCAGCACCAGCACCAGCAGCAACAATAAAAGTAACAAGAAAAATAACGTACCGGTACCTGAAAGTCACACTTATATAAACAATTCTTAGAGAGACGAAAAAATTGCACATGGAGTTGCTAGTGACAAATTTCTTACAACTAAAGAAAATTAGATAGTTTTTTCTGGTTGTCGCAAGTGATTCTAATTTTTTTTTTTTTTTTTTATCCTCTCATCCAAGGTGGGCTCCAACGACGCCCACATCCCAGCCGCTGCCTGCTGAGTGTCACGTACGTCGCCCGCTCCTGGATTCCTGCCGCACCACACAGCACTATCTCCTTGCCTTGTAAGTACAACAAAACCTATTTTGTCCCATTCCTATGACTTGACTTCATTTAAGAGAGAGCTTTCAAGGCATTTGCCTCTGTCTTTTGGCTAACTTTATCAGACCTGCAATGGGACTGGCAACTATACGGGCCTCTTTTTTATTATTTTTGTTGCCCTTAGCCTGCTTTGTCTTCTTACATAAAGAAAAATATCCTTTCTCTTGGGTTATTTGGTTGCGCATGATTTGTTCTATTCATTTATCAATTTATTCATGTGGTAATACAAGTTTTCCTAACTCGAGACATGCGTTTCGTACAGCATTTTATGCATTCTACACAAGGATTGTTACTTTCTCTTAAAGGAAAATAGAAATAGAAAACCGTCTGATACAATGCATTGATTCACCAGTCAAGATAATGTATACAGTGAAAGACGTTCAATTTTACTCTACAATTTGTGTTTTGGTAGAGTTTGTCCTCTCCACACGGCGCACCTTCCTCGCCTCCCTTTTCTCAAGGGTGGTTGAAGACGTCTAACTCGCAAAGGAAGGCAGCAAGAATATCGATTGAACGTCCACGGTTTGTTTTGTATATTACACCTATTTCGTACTACTTTACATTCCTCTCAATCCACCTGTATCTGAAATGGTACTGTTTGGGGGACATCTGGAAGCAAAAATAGAGGGAAGTACTGTACATAAACAGTCATAGTTGTAGCGCAGCAACAAGAGAAGCAACAGGTGATGGCCACATAACACAACTCACACTTTGAATTTAATGGTCACTGGCGTTGGGCTGTACAACACTAAGTACCTTACGATGCACAGGTGTGGCATCAAATTCAATCAGTACCTGCTCTTCCTTGCTTAATATGTGACTCTCTCTCTCTCTCTCTCTCTCTCTCTCTCTCTCTCTCTCTCTCTCTCTCTCTCTCTCTCTCTCTCTCTCTCTCTCTCTCTCTCTCTCTCTCTCTCTCTCTCTCTCTCTCTCTCTCTCTCTCTCTCTCTCTCTCTCTCTCTCTCTCTCTCTCTCTCTCTCTCTCTCTCTCTCTCTCTCTCTCTTGTATTCTGAGACGGTGTTGAACGCTTTTTTTTTTTTTTACTTTTTTATTTCTTTCGTTCGTTCGAGTGTGTGTGTAGGAGAAAACACTTGGACGGTGTCTGTGTTTATCCTTTATTAACACTCATTAACTGTACAATTGTTTTCAAGATAGCTAATATATTGTCATCCTGAAGAGAACATTCCCAAAGTAATTTGAATATCAAGCTCGAGTTGGACAGTCATGTGACGACCAGTGCCACCACGACCTCCTGTCATCTCTGACGCAGCGTGAGTCTGGAACCTCATGAAATAACACCACTGTGTCATTTACTAGCTTCAAGTAATCTTTACAGGTCTTCAGAGGTTTCCTCCAGAGAATGACTGACTTGAGCTATTCGTTAAGGTCTTTTCATGCGTGTTTTGCACGGTGACGAACATCTTTTGTTAGTGGTGTACGGAGCCTCCAACAGTACTTGCCTTCATCACAGTCACGCACACTGGTGACAAATACGACTGATATCAGATGTTACTTTAATAACGCTCTTCGGGTGTCAGATAGATAACGCAGAACTTGATAGTGGCCTGTTCAAGTTGCTATGACACCAGATAAGGACCAAGATAGGCTGAAGTGGCACTGAGCATCGTCTGACGTAACAGTCAGAAGGAGCACGGTCGCTCCAGCTGAGGACAATCGTCCATCATAACACCAACAGAGCAAAGGCGACTTCAGAATTACAGAACAGGATAATGGAAAATAGAATTTGAATATTTCTGTATTACTTTAAATATAACGAAATCGACTGCCTATAGTTACACAATATTCACGTGACAGACAACAGGGTAGTGAAGGGGCACGAGAGAGAACATGATGAAATCAGTAACTACGATTTCCTCTGCATATGATTTGGCAGTGACAGTGCTTGTTGGGCAAACAATGCAGGCAGAGTTGTACCTCACAAGGAGTGAAATGAAGTAGATACTGTCATTGCTCAGTCACAACGATATCTATAAATATCTATAAACTTCTAGAAGTCAAAACTTAGTAGTAAACGCAGCCTATTGATGAATTTCAAACATTGGCACTATTATGCAAGTCTTGGTGATACTCTCTCTTCTTAGACTAACATTATTGAGCCCTTTTTGTTCGTGAGGTGTCGGAGGCAAAGACCGATATAATATAGAAATATATAACATCAACAAACTAGCCACAGCATCCCACTTACAACAGAATTAAAGATAAAATAAGTCGTTTTAGGGGTGACTTGACGCCCATTATCGGTGCCCCGTCCAAGCTGAGGGGCTACAACACGAACAAGAGCAAGAGCCACACCAGGACATCATGTCCCCTTCACACGCAAACCTCATATCGCAACGAGAATGGGGTGTTCCCTTCAGGAGCTTCCTTCTGGTCACACAGAGCCGTCGTCAACAGAGGCATTCTACTCACTTGTTACACCCTATTCTTTCAAGTGGATCTAACCTCGCATTATTAATTTGGAGTGAAAAAAAAAGTGAGAACCAAGGCAAGTCCTTCAGGTTAAAATGAGTGCAGTAGACGGTCGAGTGCCTCTCGAGACATGGCCCAGGACATCCTCGTCACCGGAATCAATTACAGCCATTCTAATCTCTCTATATTTATTGGGACAACATTATCCCATCAGTATTCTCTAAGATTTGAGTGACTTCATTCATTATCTGATCATATCTAAACATATAAGGCTGGCACAAATCTCAAAAAAATATATTTCATCGTATATCATCCAGTGAACACGTAGCACAATAAAGAAGCAGACTTAGAGCAACACACTCAAGATTGCTGGCGTCTTATTCCAGCGGAGCCGGTGATCCTCCCCTTCTGTGTACCTTGAGCTAGAGGGCAGATAGCGGGCCAGCAGACTCCTCCCAATGGCAGGAAAGTCAGGCAAGCGGTGTGGTGTGGCGCTAGCTGGGATGCATTCTCAAAATATGTATTATCTAAGGTGTAGTCACCCCATCGATGGAAAGATAAAAGTAGTTCGTTCGTGATGGCCGCGGTTTTAACATCAGCCGCTCCGTTACTATAACAGAACAACATTTCGTTATGTATGAAGTGGTGGGCGGATGTCGGAACACAGAGGGATGGTTGTTGTTGTAGCTGTTGCTGCTGCTACTGTTTGTGAGAAGCAGCGTCTTCACTCCCCGAGCACATCCATCATGAGCTTATTGAAGGAGGCCGTCTGGGCGATTCTCTTTCTCCCCCCGATGGAGTTGGTCTGCGAAAGGGACGCGATTAGACATAACCTTGTAGTGACTGAAAACATTCTGAGACGAACTGGACTGAATTCCCGAGGGAGCGTACAGTGCTTACTGGTAGTTGTAAAACTATATCATGATAGAGAGGAGAACAATATGTAGTTGTTGAACTATGATAAATATATGAATAGATTAAGTGATAACATAATCATCTCAAGCTTCGTGAATTTCCTTTCCGTTATAAGCTATGTGACATTCATGACTTTCTTGTACTGATTAAGCAATTATGTGAGATGAATCACGGAGCAGGAAGAAAGCTATATCCTACACAATCCTTGATAGTCGAGTATATGTAAGTAAAACAGCGCATGGAACACGATGATCTAAGGAAGCTGCGTAGGATTCCTATTGCTGGAAAGGGAAACTACAACTTAGCAAAAAAAAGAAAAAAAATAGTGAAGAAAAGATCGACTAGTTAAATTATGTGACTTATAACTGTAGCGATGAGGAAACGCTAAGTCCTACTGACTTCTGGAAGAGGGTCTGTCACTGTCAGCCTCTGCCTTTGGTGATGTGGAAGGTGGACAAGTGGCAGGCAACCAATCAGCTACATTTTGACGCATGCAAATGACGCTATTATCTGGCACGCATCAGCCACTGAGGTTTGACACGCAATTATATTAGGACAGCATCACCTCAAGATGCATGTGGATCAAAGGCGGCATTAAGTGACACTTTACATGACGCTAGAATTGAAAAACAGGCCACAGGAACTATTTTCAGCAATAGGATGAGGGGAGAGGGCAAATATAGCTCGAACAAGCGGCTTTGGCTGGATAAGGCGGAGGTAAGAGGACAGAACTTTAGGGCTCGTGGTCTACGCAGCGCGGCAGCCGTCTGATGGGAGCCGCGGAGATCCTGGTAGGAGGCAGGCAGGCAGGTCAGAGAACCACCGCCACACTTCTCCCTCAGACAAGCTTCACACATTCAGTGTGTCAGCAAGTAAGCCAAAACTGAGTGTCTTCTGTCGCTTTTCGAATATTTGCGTTCATGGCAGAAGGAAAATGAGTGGTCTCTATGAACTCAGCTGCGATAAAACCACGCGGATAGGACTAATGGTTTATATAAGGAATCTAGGGCGTCATCGTTACATTACAAACTTTCATAATTACACAGAACTCTATGGATATAATTTTGGGTTAAATACAAGGATTGGTTTAAATGTACTGAGCATTCTCGCAGATCTCTACTCGATTTTACACAGGCTAGGTGTCGTGTATGTTGCTCATTTTAAACCTTAGGATGAATATGAATTTACGAGAGATAATGCTTATGCGATCGATTACTGTTCACGTTGCAAGACATACGAGTTTCACTATAAATAAACACTTACCTCGTACATAGGGATTTTGACAGGGTCTTGCGTCATCTGGTGGTTGATTGGTTTGCTCTCGGCCAGTGTGGCTGAAAGAACAGCGGAGGCGCCGCTCTTGTCTGGGCTTACCGCACTTGGTGGAGGACTAACTTCATTTTCTCCCGCTGGCCGCAAAGCACTGGGAAGGAGATCTGCAACTGGGGAGCGTGGCCCGGGCTGCGCGTTGGTCCTGGGTGGCGGCCGCTGGCCTGGCTTCGGGGCAGCAGGGGCCTTATAGACCTCAGAGTAGATGGGATCATGTTCCTTGAGGGAGGAATAGTTAGCGATCTTCTCCGGGTCAACAGCGGGATCAGTCTCCTGCAGCGCCCGCCAGGTGGCACTTGTTTGAGGGTTATACTCTTTGGAAGGGGTGAGGATCACCTGCGCAGGCTTGGTATTTGAGGAGCTAGCCGGGAAGAGAAAATATAGGAATTATGCGTGAGTTAGCATGCCGCAAGATACTCTTCAAGAGAAGGGGAGGGAGCCCTACAACTTGACTGTGTTCATTGAGAGAAATTTACTAAGGTGGGAGAAATACTGCAAAGTTCAACAACGCGTGTTTGTTGACTAATTCACATCCGGGATGACTAATCTAAAGTTCATTGAACATAGCCAAGAGAGGATGCCGGGGCGAGGGACTGGCGTGATATTTCCTTGCTGGATATAAGAAATGCATAATACATTGAATTTTGCTGCGTAGGCATCTACTTATTAGCATGCTTTAGTGGTCAGGGAGGGTTGGTTGGCTGTGAGGCGGGGAAGGGAAGGGAATTAAATAGAGTAGACTTTGGAGTTAGTGGGACCGTGCTCAGTGATCAGCTGGCAGTTCTCCTGCTCGTGGATGGCCTGCCAGGTGGCACTTCGCTCCGGGTCATATTTCAGGGGCATTCCGCGCAGCCCCGTGTTTTTCTGTGGCTTATTTACGCTGCATACCCACCAAGAGCATAAAGCAGAAAATCATCCAAGGAAATCAAAGTACACAAACCAGGGCAAGAGGTATAAGTATGTGCGATTCACATTTACAACGCAAAAAAATTCAAACCGAGATGTATTGCGAGGCGAGCATGGATATGCAAAGACGCCAGCAGTGTATCGCACAACCAGGGATAATTGCGGGGGTGAGGGGAGGCGAGGCGCGGAGGCGCAAGAGGTAGTACCACAACACCCGAAAACATCCAACACAACAGCAGAAATTAATGGATCAGTATTACAAGCAGGGTCGCAGAGACCCAGTGCCAGGCATGCGGGCAGGGGCAGCACACAGGGGCAGGGCATCGACAAAAAAAAAAAAAAAAAAAAAAAAAGGCGGAGGAGGATTCGTTACAAACAGCGAGGGAACACGCGTGGGGTGAGCGTAAGACGTGACGTGGACCGTGACGAGCGTGGCGCAGTGATGAGGAGGACGGCCGATGAGGACACATGTTGTTGAGGTTGAGGTGTTACAACAGTCGTCAGCCAACCGGGATGAAATAGAGAGTGACAGAAGATTAGTGAGTTGAGCTACAGCTGCAAGCAGAAAGTACAAGATATCTACTGGTGTGACGAGAGCCGCTTGCATCTGTCTCACTTGGCCATATTGCCCACTGTTTTCCCAACAAGGGAAGGAAAACAATTAACTCATCCTGAAGACAGAAGGAGACGGCTCTGCCAGATTTTAAGATACATTTCTTCTGACGCATTGCTAGAAAAGAAACTGCTAAACGAGTATATTATGGAACTGTTGTGATGCTTTTGATTAATACAGGACGATTTTTAACACTGGACACCTGGAACATTTCACACATGAAACGACTATAAACAAATATGGACGGGACAATCAGACTGGAAGGCTACAATTCAGGGGACTTTACTACCATGCCAAGGCAAACTACTAATTCACTGAATGCCATAAAACACACCATAAACATGTTACAATGTTTGGTAGCTGAAACTGAATAGTCTGCTAATAAAGTTTTATAAAATGGTATTTAGAATTTGAATTGATGGGGATACAAGCATGAAAACAGAGGTTCTGAATTTATCATATATACTAGCTTATTTTGTAGAAGATAAATATCACTAACAAAACTTAAAACATGACAGTTTATACAGCAGGCCAGCTACCGAGCTCAGTCTTGCCGCCTCCTGCGATTATCTAAAAACGAGTGAAGAAAATAAGATGGGCAGGGAGAAACGCAGGGAAAATACAAGGAAGATATCAATAGTGTGGGGGTGAGCACAGGAGGTATCGGCATAGCCATGGTTTCTTTGTGTGGCTTTCCAGAATGCACGAGAGAGTAAGACAGGAAAGACAAGACGTTCATGTAAAACTGCACACAGATTCACATCACTGGATACAGAAAATAACAAAATTTTAAACAATTGCACAAATGAAACAAATGTCACAGGGATATAAAAAGCTGCAATGCTCCTCAGCGTGACGTCACAATGTTACTCATTGTGGTATGGGAATGTGTTATTGACGAAAATGATGAAACGGCACACGTCAAGCCTTGCCAGCTTAGCATGTGCCTGTGATGAGATAACAGATTTGAAAGATACGCAAAATAAATAAAGTAATACCAATCCCTGCTCTTTGTCTTGGATAACTCAAACAGTATGGAAATGTTAAACCTCTCGTCAATGCATGTTACGAAAACTGTACGATCCCTCATCGTGGATGCACCTCACGAAGATGTGAGTGAAATAGAGCAGCATCGAGTGTGTCTTCAATGTGAACAATTACAGGTGATGCGAAATTATATTGTCAGCAAAATTATAAAAGTCTGTACTAGTTCTGATCGACATGATTTATCTCCGAATTTTTCATTGGCAACTTAATTAGTTTCAGATTCATTGGAGTGTTTCTCTGGTGGGCTTGGCTGTGGGGTTTTGTTTTGTATTTTACAAGAGGGTGACTCATTGACGGTGTAGAGGTGTGTGGTGGAAGGGGGGGAGAGGGAAGGAGAGGCTTTCCTTAACCTCAAGCGGCTCACAGGAAAAGGACGGTCTCCGCAGTCACACAGTTATGAGCGAGTCAAATTATCTATGTTTGATTATTTAAGATCTTCATTTGAAAATAATACTGAGAAGAATGAAGGGTAGTGATAGCTTATTCCCGGCAGCCATGAGTCCTGGAGAGAGACTGACGCCTCATCCTGTGGGAAGGTTTGCAGTTTTGTTCTGTTCACAGAATAGCTTTTCTACAGTACTCATTACAAGGGATACAAACATGTAGCAGCGTCTCATGATAGTTTCCTGGAGTTAGTTGTCGTCTGTGCTATACTTTCTAGTCTAGGTCACCTATTTACCGTACAGAAAAATTCACTACACTTGCCTCGTTTTTCTCTGAGCCTTGGGGGGATCAACACCGGCAGGAAGAATTCCTCTGGGAAATACCAGACAATAGCAAGGCTAAGATTAGCAAAGCTGTTAAATTGTTGTGTAAAGTCGTTGTTAAGAAAAGACAGTAAAGGAAGAAGAAACTCGATAGGAGGTCCAGACCTCCAGAAAGACAGGATATGCTCAAGAGTGGTTTGTTGGTAAAAATGAATAGTCGAGGGGGACGAACTAAGGGCAGGGGTCATCTGGTGAAGGGTGGAAAACGTAGGATGGAAAAAAAAAATGTAATCATTAGGATGGAGGACGGCGACTATGCTGTCTTTATTCACAATTTTATCTATGATGAAAGGAGTGTAAGAAAATTACTGGGTCAGGGAGGAAAGCTAACGATCCAATTAGGAAAGAGTGACGACTGTTGATTTATGAACCTCTGTTTCCGGAATATATTTCCCAGAAAGATAGAAGAAAAAATAAGTCAGGGACCCTTCCAGTGACACACATGACATCCCTATACACACACCTCATGCCATACGTGTGAATTACACTCACATCACCTCTCTTATTCCAACCCAAGCCACAAACAGTCCATTCATGTTGCATAAGCTAACTTGGCTTCCACCCTCCTCGTGACTGTAGCAGGTCTTGTTAAACAAATAGATTATTACATGAGGGAAGATTAACCAATGGAATATGAAATTCAGTAAGAATTCAACTTATTTTTAATTACGTTTGTATGAGCTAGGTAATTTAGTTTATGTGAATTCTTTTGTGATAAATGATTATTCATTAGTTATTAAATGTAGCTGATTCTATTGGAAATATTTTAAGGAGTAATGCTAAAGATGTCAAATTTCAAATGCAAATTTCACTGAGAGAGGAGACTAAGTACTGCCCAACACTGTCATTTGAATGAACACTTATCCACAGACTCGGAAAAAACAAGATTCGCACACATGTCAATCCCAAAATTAATTTCATTTTTTCACCTCATCCTCTACGGTTAGGCTGCGAATAAACACATTAAAATTCTAGTGAGAAAGATGCGATAGAATTCCATGTAATACCATTGGTGGCGGCTAAAGTGGTAGTAAGTACTAAGTACTCACGGGTTGATGGGGTTCGATCCTTGAGAGGCTTGCATCTTGATTACCTCTTGCACGTTTTCTTGAGAGTACAATGGCAGCGGGGTGTTATATTGCTTCACTTGAATACCAGGAGGCAACTGTGGCGCTGCCGCAGCAGTATTCTGCGCCTGTTGAATGTTTTGTAAAGTACCGGTAACCTGAAGGGCGAAAAAAGTGTTAGGCGTCAATTTAGTTAGAGCTGTGGGAATGA
>NC_059298.1:2873053-2883053 GCF_017591435.1 Portunus trituberculatus
GGAGGTCGTGAGCGTTGAGTTTGGACTCAAAGATACTTTTGATATAAAAATAAGCTTATCAGATGAAATAGCTACTGCCACCGCTGGTCATTAAATCTCCACCAGCTGTAGTGAACGACAGAAGATACAGAAAAGTAAGATTTAACAGATGAAGCAATGAAGACAAGAGTGAACAGTGGACAGAATCATCAAAAGGGAAGCACCACGCAGAGTTACGAAGACAAACACGACAGGCACTTCAACAGGCAGAATGGTAACCAATTGCGCACTGAAAACACACTTACCAATTTAGAATACAGCAAGGAAGCCATGGGGAGGAGAACACAACGAAAATCAGACATATTGAAAAGTCCCTCATAATTAGATTGCAAAGATCGGCGAAGGACAGTGGTAGGGGAAGGGAAGGGAACCGTGGTTGAGTATGGTAAGGAGGGAGGGAACGGTTGATGGGTGGAGGCTAGTTATTTCACGTCATTGTGGAAAAATGGCGATATTCTTATTTAGCAAAGGAAAATCTGTGGGAAAGAGTTTGATGACCTTCGCTGGCCCTTCGCCGTATGCTATGATGATAGAAAGTAAATAATAAAAACAAAGTTTCAATAATATAATCACTGTTAAGTTTAGGAAACACAGATGTGTGTAAGTATTGGTTTGTGACTCGTCTGTAGAGTAAAACACCTACTTCCAGTATAGCTATTTTGAATATGGGGTATGTTTAGAATATCCAAATAAATTACCTTACAAGTAAGACAATTCATAAACATTTCAAAACTGCGGGAATGACATAAAATGTTAATCAAATTATTATTATTATTATTTTATTTTATTTTATTTATTTATTTTATTTATTTTTTTTTTGTGTGTTAAATCAAGGATAAAAACAAAGGGAAGAGTTAGTGTTGTTACCGCCGCCGCTGCCGCCGCCGCCGCCACTGCTTCTGCAGAATATGGTGACGTAATTGCCCGACCATCTCGCCTGACAAATGTCTAGTGAGTGTGAATATGATATTATTTACCTGATGCATTGCTGGCGGCAAGTGTGACTGCTACTGGGGGCCGAGCAGGGAGACTGAGCACTACCTGGTTATTACACGTGTCTCGACGGGCCACCAGCCAGCACCACCTCTGAGTAGCAGTGGCGTTATGCCACCGTGACGTTCAGCTTAGGACAGCGGCATTCTTGGCCCCTCGCCACTAACATTTATCAGACCCAGGCCACCACCCGCTCAGCGCAGCCTCTGCCTGCCACGCACCCCTCTTTGTCATTATGTATTAGTTAATGTCGAAGTAATCAGGTTTCCTTGATTTGCTTTTTTTTTTTTTCTTCCTTTACGTGTGACACGTGAGGAAATAGGAGACTTTTTTTCTGGTGTCGCTGACAGCTAATGTCACAAAGCATATCTACCGCAGCCAAATTTATCCATGAATGGAACATTTGTACGTAAGGGATCCTGTGGTACAGTGCGGTACAGTGCTGTTTCAGAGAAGTTTTGCTCTGCATCGTCTATAAATAACAGAGGATTGGATCAAAATGCGAATAGTTTTGTGGAAAATCGAATATTCTTTAAATTTACGTGTGTTGACAAAACTTCTATAGTTTTAATGTCAGTTTTTTTGGTGAATTTCCTTCACTCACAAATATTTCTTGGTTGTCAGCCATTTCGCGCAAGAGTGGTCGCAAGTATACAGTGATAAGATCAAATAAATCAATAGATAAGTCTCACTCGTACAAGAAAGTCGGACACTGATCAGGTACAAGGGTTTACTTGCGTCACCGTCTGGGCAGCGGCAGCAGCTCCCGCAGCTAGTATGAGTCAGTGACACTGTGTGCACGCGGTATCTTTTTAAACGGCATGTCTGGCATTTAATAACAAGGCGTTAACTCACTGTGTACATTGTTACTTCGATGGGTGGAAATATCAGCCCTCCGAATGAATAATGATAAAGGATGCCTGTGTGAAACTAACTCAAGTGAGTTTTGCGTGAGGCTTTCTGTCTGTAACGGCGGAGTCTCTGGGCTGTTGTGGGACGAAGTACCGATTTAGATGACTGTCTCGTGTCTCGTAAGTACCATTTTACTGGGGCACAAAGGTAAAACTGTGTCACCCACTTGGCATCCCACTAGAGCTAGAGCTGAGGGTGAACATGTGGTAATCGTATATCAGGGTCACTCCTGCAAGATTTAAGTGAGGAACTTAACTGCCAAAACAAAACTATTGCGATTTTTTTTCATACATACATTATTTCAAAACTCTGTACACAGCTTACTTCGGCAAAGTTTAGCGGTCAAGACGCAAAATTTGTGGAATAATCTTACCAGTATGCCGTAAGGAGTCCGATGAAATGTATTTTAGTTTTTTTTTTTTTTTCACTCAGCGTAATAAAGTGTGCGTCTCGCCTGTATGGACAGTGACAAGCCGGAGCGACACTCGTGTGTCACTCAGCAAGGCAGCACAACATGACGTACTGCTTGGCCTGCTGAGCGACCCGAGGCACTATCCATGGGTACAACGCACCTTGTTAGAGCTGGCGGAACATAGCTAGTTAGGTGTCAATAGGACTGCATCATTCATTAGAAGGAGAGGAGGCGCCACGCCATTTTTCACCACAGTCTTGTCCGTCCTTGCTGAACCAACCCTTTACTCGCTTTCCTTACTCCCTCGCCCTACCAACACTCCTTTTCCCTCCTATCTCATTCGCCACCTTCCTGTGTCACCTTAACACAACACAGCCTCATGGTATTAATAACAATAAGAAGACGCCCAACTGCGCAGTCTCCAGCTCACTTTGACCTGGCGCGCTAAGCGACGTGGCCGTAGACGTTCTAATCTCTAGTGCTTGAAATTGAAGAGTAAACATTTAGTTAGAATTCGAGGGTGACAATTTGGTTCGTCTTCTCATGGGAAAAGGAAGTAACAGAGACCATATATTTTTCAATTACGTATGCATACATATAATCATTTTATAGTTACCTCTTTTATATTTTATCATTATCATTTCTAAGCACGAGTGTACGACGAGCCACGGCATTTAGCATGCTGGAGACCCATCCTGATAATAATAATAACAATTATTATCATTACTATTATTATTGTCATTATTATTTTTATTATCATTATTATTATTATTATTATTATTATTATTATTATTATTATTATTATTATTATCATTATTATTATTATTATTATTTCTATTACTATTATTGTTGTTATTATTATCATTATAACTTTATAATTTTTGGTGACGCAGTTACAAGTATGAGCGGTGTTGTTCCTTGGTCTTTCCGTGATGTGCACTAATCTCGCCAGAAGTGGTTTGTTTGCATGGTCCCTGAACTCAACGTTAGGTTTAGGTGGATGGTTCCGGCGCACGCGATCACCACATGTAATAATCTCTTTTAACTCGCACGGTTTGGGACACATCCACTGACTGGACCTGAGGCATGAGCTTTGGATGGGGGAGCTTGATCGTGTGCTCCACCTCGACTGAACTAACCTCCGGTTCAGCTGGTGGCGCCGCCAGCTGGATGGTGCACTCTACTGCCTGCTCTGACTGATCTGTCTCAGGATGCGGAGAGAGGTTCAGCACACTGTCAGCAGTCAGCAGCACCTCGTCAGAGTGTTCCTCCAGCTGGGTGGTGTAAACAGTGTAGCCGAGAGATTTGCTTCTTCCTTTCGCAGATCTGCTGGCAAGACGGACTTGCTCCTCTCGCTCGCTGTCGTCCACAGTCAGTAGGTTACCGGCGCTGTGTTTTCGTAATTGAATCTGTGGGGAAGCGTCATCGCTGCTCATCGCAGAGTTTTCCGGTGGCTTTTTTAATTGTACTATTTCGCCCCCAATTTTGAATGTACATTTATTGATTTTCTTGACATTGGTGTTGGCATCCTTTTTTTTATTTTTCTTTGATTTGTCTTCCTCGTTCCCCTCATTCGCCAACGAGTCCTCTAAGTCTAGCTGAGTCCCCTGTCCTCCCTGATCAATTCGTCTTGCTATACTAGATAAACGGCGTCCCAGCGCGGCTCCCCGCTCCTCCTCTCCTCCTCCCACACTTACCACATTGGTTAGAGCGGCCTCAAACGGCTTTCGTACCTTTTGTTTCATCAAAAATTCGTCCTGCTTGGCCATAACCGTTGCGACCTGGGGCATAGGCACATACTGTGGCTCCTTCGGCATCGTGAAGTAATCTTCCTGCGTCCCGAGATGACTGATGCTACTCACACCCAAGTCAGTGCGTGGCTTAGCAGAGGGCTGCAGGAGGGGCAGCGTGCGGTATGGCTGCACAACAATACACCTTATGAGCGACACTGCTTTTCATCCAGATGTTCTATACCACTCAGAAAAATTTTGAGGCTGGATGGCTCTTAGGTTTCTTTGTTAAATTACTAACTAGATAGTGCATGACTCAGGCCCACGGTGTTCACATGAGGCTGCTCACAACGTACTAACTAAGAGTACCGAGGGCAACATGCTCCGACCACTAGACAGGAACACTACACAGAGGAATTATTTGACAACACTGAAATCTCAAGACCAGTTTCCTGTCTAGATAACAATCATGGAACAAACTTCTCCTGTCCTGTGTATACAGCTATTTAACTAAGTCTTCATACACATGTAGTCTTTATCTAAGGTGAAATTCAAGTAACTTATCTTACACAAATCATACATAACAATAACAACGCCATCAAATAAATGCTAATTCTTAATACTGAAAATGTGAGTCTCCATATAGAAGATACAGTTTTGGTGGGAAAGATCTAGTATTGTGACATGCCAGGACAAGCTACGGAGTAACCACTTCTTCATGCACTTGACTAAACATTACTTGGACACTGCCATGACATCACTGATAAAACATGGTGGACCTTTACTTTATGTACTAGTCAGGCAAACATAGAAACTCTCGCAAGCACCGAGAGTCAGCTAGAGAAGGGATGACCACCTCAGAGAGAACTATAGACAATCCTGTCCTTGTTTGGGCAGACCTGGCGCGCCCCACGCATCAGTATACCTGGGTTTGGATAGACAACGTATCCAGATTGGTGGGTTGTGGCTGCTGCTGCTTTGCGAAGTGAGTCTTGAGAGAGAACTGTGTCTTGGGAAGGGATTTTACAGCAGGGTTCTGGAGGGACATACACAGTAATGAGTTAGAGGGTTGGATACTTGCCCTAAAGAGGCTGGGAAGGGCACCGCCTTGTTCTTCAATAGCTATATGCGTGAGGTGTGTAAGAAAATGAAGTGGTGAAGTGAATATCACTGGCCTCAGAGAAGTATAGCGATCATGTAAATCGTGTTATAAGATGCACTGCGAAGGAATTATTTTAATGAATGTATTGTGATTCTTTATTTTCAAATTTTTTTATTACATTTTTTTTACTTATTTTATTATAGTGATAAGCAGATACATGTTTAAAAACGTTGGACTCGATTCAAGACAGTGCTCAGTTCCGCGCCTCTTTGTATACATAGTTCTATGGCATTCTTTCAGTATTTATGGAAACATATGTTACATAATACTGATAATTTAATTCAAATTGACTAAATGATTATATAATCTTTATAACTGTACCTTCAATGATCTTTAAATAAAAATTGACGTTTCGCTAGAAAAATATTTTCTACAGAACTCAATTAACAACCAATTTAGACAGCTTAGACTTAACACAGGACTCAAAATTACTTAGTACAACAACGTGAATTCCTATTTTTGATGACCATTTAGTTAATTTTGAAAGCGGAGGACCTCGCACAATCCTCCAGCTCCATATGAAAACTTATGCAGTGCCGAAAAAAGACCAAAGCGATACTGGAGTGTTCACATTTTATGAGACACTCCGAATTACTGATGTCATAAGTAAAGGTGTGTTCTTGTGTCATAAAAAAGTGACGAAGGAATACAATGTAGTTGAATTCTTAAGTGTCAAGATTTTAGAATTATCTAAAACCGAAAGGTTTCTTATGGTGCCGGCACAATAGACACAACATACCACAAAGATTGAAAGGACTTACCTCTGACCGCGCTAAGGTGGGATTGGCAATGCCTGGCAGTGGCACTCCGCCGGACACTGGCACTGGGACAGGGGTGGGGACCGGACTGCCGTTCACGAGCGGCGGTGAGGTTGAGGCTGAGGCAGCCGATGCTGACTGCACCCCGCCCTGCAACAAAATACCCAGCTATCTCAATGGCATTGCCTCCTTGTTTACAGAAGCTTGATTACTTGCAGTTTCGTATCGTGCTTGGCCTGGTGACCGACCTGTGTCCTGCTCGTGCTGAGTCAACCTATGGTTTTGTGGGATAAAGATATGTATGGCAGCAAGTTGGCGGTTGGTGGTTATTAAGGGACCGACGTACGGTTATGCGTGCCAAGAGCTGGGTAGGAGGACGGAGCTGCCACGGCCCACCCCATTCCTTCCCGCCCTGTCAGCGTGTTTGAAAGAGCAAACGTAACGTTGTGGTAACTCACCAAGGTGTCGTAATTCACGTCATTGAAGATTAGCACAGATCAAGATACGCACTTTAACAGCTGTTATCTTTCATTTTGATTTTGCTAAAAAGTATATGAAAGCATTGAATTATAAGGGCCCTTTTTTCTTTTCTTTTCACTAACTTTAACTTTTAGAATGTTAATAAAATGCAGAGAATGGGGAGATACTAACACTGTTTTATTCCCTAGAAACAGGAATGGAGACGAATGTAACATACCACCACAATATCCTGGTTGCTTGAATTTTAGTGTGTGTATATAATGGAAGAAAAGTATGAGAACCAAACGAGCAAGTCAGAGAAGGGAGGTTCGAATGGACGGACATAAAGGGAGACAAGATAGAGGGAGTAGGAGGGGGAAAAGTATGAAAGACAAGGGCTACGGGCAGAGTGTGAGTCATCGCCTGTTCTCAGAATATCTAAACACTACTTGGCACTCTCATCACATCAGCCTCTAACCAGTTTTAGAAACACTTCTGACGTTGTTCTTGACACCACTCTCCACCAAACAATACATCTATGGTAGAAATGTATTGATGATAAATAAAGTCCTCAGTGTAGAATATGACCAAGTTCTTTCATTGATTCGTGAGACTTTGGTTAAGTCTTGGCCTCACAGTGGAAGGAGTCAGGGTCGAAATCGCAGGCGAATGCGGCCAAAAGTCTGATCATGCAAGCTTCCGGCAATGCAGACTTGGGATTATAGGGTGGACATGTATCCCGTGAAAGAGGAAGAACTTTGACATTGTTCAAACTGTGCCACTCATATGCATGGTGTGTGTGTGTGTGTGTGTGTGTGTGTGTGTGTGTGTGTGTGTGTGTGTGTGTGTGTGTGTGTGTGTGTGTGTGTGTGTGTGTGTGTGTGTGTGTGTGTGTGTGTGTGTGTGTGTGTGTGTGTGTGTGTGTGTGTGTGTGTGTGTGTGTGTGTGTGTGTGTGTGTGTTGATTTATTAATTATGTTTTCATGTTTGTCTACTTACTATTAGCTGATTAGTTTCTCTAACCTCATGGTTATATAACTTCACATTGCTGTCCCTACAACTTTCATCTCACTTTTCGTGCTTACAGTTGAGTAAAATGTTATACCGAATTACTGACATCAATTAAGCAGTGCCGATTAGTAGCAGGAACATGACTAAGGTACTGTTGTAGATTGGTTCAAGTGCCCACAGACAGCTCTTCCAGCTGATATTTGCCGGTGACGATTCATGATGGACTTGATCTCAACTTTTATGTGCTTCAGTCGCCGTTGGGACGGTTGATTTGTGTACACAGAGAGCTTGTCATTTTCTTAGATGTTCTAGTTTAAGATATTTTCAATTAACCTTTCTGAATTGATTTTCGAAAAGGTTAATGGGACGATAATGATAGGATGCACAGCGGAACACTCACTGGAGACTTACTTGGCTGGTGTTAAGACATATAGGAATGAATTTAAGTAAACGTGTTTTTTTTTTTCCACGATCAATGTTGTTTTCCTTCTTATCGATGTTTTGAAAGTCAGAATGAAGAGAGTTGAACTGAGACGATTACAGACGTTTTGAAGTGTAGAAATTTTAAGAAATGGGAAGAGATTCATGAGTGCACCAATCAGCCACCGCACCGGAAAGGATCACGGCAGAGGCAGCGTGGCACAGATCGTGACCAGCTCAGCTTTACAGTTGTGGGTGCTGGCTATACTCATGTGTCTTCACTACCTAGTTAGTGAAGATAAATTTTGATGAAAACTAACAAACGACAAGTGTTAGAAAACAACAGGTAAGAATATGATAGAAAAAAATGTGAGGCATTTGCAGCTAATACAGATATAGCAGTTTTGCTTTCACATTTTGATTTTTAGTGTAAATAACTGTACTGAATTTGCTAGTGTATTGTAACATGTGACTTTGTGTATCGCATTTGATGAAATGATCAAATGTTTAATAGGAACTTTACGTAACACGTACTGGCAAACCTTGTTTATTTGTTTATTTATTTATTTGTTTTTTTTATTGATTTATTTGTATATTTTCATTTATCCTATTTTGTTTTATTTGTTGATTTGATGTGTGTGTGTGTGTGTGTGTGTGTGTGTGTGTGTGTGTGTGTGTGTGTGTGTGTGTGTGTGTGTGTGTGTGTGTGTGTGTGTGTGTGTGTGTGTGTGTGTGTGTGTGTGTGTGTGTGTGTGTGTGTGTGTGTGTGTGCGTGCGTGCGTGCGTGCGTGCGTGCGTGCGTGCGTGAATGCGTGCGTTCGTGCTTGAGTGCGTGAGTGCATGCGAAGTTGCTTCTCCGAGTACAAAACACAGGATTTGGCGCCAAATTCCAGTGATCAATATTCTTTTAAAGATGTTATACTGTTAAAAGAATATGACATCTGGGGCCGTATTAATGAACACGTTGAAAGCTAAAGATACTCTCAAAGTAATGATTAATGTCAACATTACTCACAACTCCAAAAAAGATTCTCAGAGTTGCGAATTTCCCCTGAAAGTGCTGTAAAGGTGGGTAAGAAAAAAAGTACTTCGAAAGGTTTTTGCATTTGTTAAAAGGGGTTTATTTTGTCAACAAAGGTGGAATATACGTATATTTAAGTACAGACATAGACACGCACACGTGTGTGTATGTGTGTGTGTGTGTGTGTGTGTGTGTGTGTGTGTGTGTGTGTGTGTGTGTGTGTGTGCGTGCGTGCGTGCGCAAGCGCGCTTGTGTTTGTGAATGTCTACCTATGCAGTAATTGTATAGGTTTTCTTTGCTTGGAGGTCACTCCGGATAATCTTTATTCTTTGTTATATATTTTTTTTCATTCTTTCCTCTGTGATGTTTACAAGAAATAATGTTTCATAGCTTCACTATTTTTTCACTTTTGAATCTCTTGCCGTGCTGTGCGTCCATCTTGCAAAAAGTGTCAGGTTGGGCTGGCAGTTATCGAAGAGTCCGAAAATTACATACATCTCTGAATAATCCTCAGAAATGCTCTACAATTACTTAAGAATATTCAATATTAATTCACAAACATAAACTACCGCCAAGGGAGCGACATCTTGTTGTATTTGATTCTCAATAACGTTGCTACTTTTACGAAAGCCGCTGCTTTAATGACATTTCCACAGCTAGGAGTAACTTTTACTCTGAAAGAAAAAATGCTTTAGGAACAACCTCTCAGAATAAAATTGAGGATAGAAGCACTTCTAGAAGTACTTATAGGAGTCTTTATTAATACCGAGCATGGTGAGCTTGTGCAGTTCCTTTTTTTTCACTTGTTAGATCTTACCATTAGGAAAGAAAGAAAAAAAATCAAAATGACTGCCTAATCGAGTATTTATTATTTTCATTTCTACTTTGCAATGATATTAGCTTCGAAAAAGCCTTTGAAAAATAAATAAGAAAATAGAAAGATTCATTATACAAAATCTGATAAGATAAAGAGGTGATATCACTGCAGCTTCTCCTTTACTTTCTAAATTAAACACAATTTCTGTCACTTGCACCACTGCAACGTTCTCTGTCTCATTCATATAAATTTTATGGTTGACTGTTT